>NW_009647209.1:131784-153699 GCF_000708025.1 Charadrius vociferus
GAGGAATTGCCATCGCTACTCAGGCCAACAGGACTCCTCAAAACAGTTGGGGTCACTCCATCAGTGCTATGCTTACTGCCGCCACTACTGCTGCCACCACTGTGGGAATGGGAGTGCTTATGACCAATACTGTGGTGGCGATTTAAAGAGTGTTCTTTGTGTTTTTCCTTATGCTCTTTGCTAACGTGGGGACTCGAATGTTTACTTTTTCCGCTACCCTCATCCGATGAGCTATGCCTTTCTGAGGAAGAAACTTTAATTTTCATTTTCAGCTCCTCCTTACTGGCACCCTTTTCTGTGGGCGGGATCGGTATACGGAGTTTGAGCGAGCCACCCTTTTCTTTCTTATCGGACAAGTGTTTTTCGGGCTTCTCCGCGTTTGCAATAGGAATTTTCATTTTGATAGGAGACGTAACAGAGGAACTGCTGGCTGCCTGGGGCTGCATGTGTTTTTTATGCTGCTGTTCGCCTGGGGTTGCTACGTAGTGTTCTCTCACGTCCAGTTCGAGGGTTTCTAGTTTGCGCTTCTCTCTGTATTTATCCAAAGACATTTTTTGAGGAATTATTACAGGAGCAGCAACTTGTCCGTGGTGTTTGTTTCCTGACTTATGAGAATATTCTTGTTTGACAGTAGAATGCTCAGCAAGTTTGTCAGGTCTGTGATGCACTCCAGAGTGCAACTGTACAGATGCCCCCGGTTGGAAGCTCATATTGTACTGACTAGCAGGTAACGCCTCCTGTTTTTGGGAGTATATTTGTTCTGTCCTTGTTTGTTCTTGATGCTGAGGCCATTCCTGGTGTGATGCCAAACTGTATGAGGTTGGAATTCCTGTAGCTAGTATTGCCAAATTTTCAGGTGCATGACTGTCTGGAACAGAAATACTTCCTGAGGTCAGAGGTACCGGTGCAGGAAACGATGTTGATGGTTTTTGGAAACTTGCGTTTGCAGCTACACCGGTAACTGTATCCACCAAAATGGAATTCTGGACCAAAGATGAACCAAGAAGCGAGTTCTCAGATACCTGTCCATCACCTTTAGGTTTCCTCGCAGCCTGATTAGCCTAAGCAAAAAGGAAAGTAGTGAGAAAAAACACAGCTTAGAACACTTGTGCAGTATGTTCTCATTTAGCTCAAAGGTGAGGATAAGAGCTGACTCAAGGTTTCACCCCCTCCCAACCCAGCTGCAGGAATAAAGAGCAAATAAGGTATAACTAAGTTGGTTTTTTTTTTTTCCCCCCTTGATTCATAATTCTCCTAGAAGTTCACCTCTTTTTGCTAGACACTTTTATAGGAAAATTTCTTACCCGCCAATTTCTAATTCTCTTGAGCCTGCTAGGCGTTTTCTCCAGTATCTGCAGAAACTCATGAGTTAGCTCTGGGTAGAAAAAAAACCAAAGCCATTTCTTACATCTGATTCTGTAATAAGCAGGTTAAACTTTAAGCATTTTTCCGGACTAGCAGTATACAGCTTTTGCAGTAGTTACTACAGGCTGCACATTATTCGAATTTATATTTAAAAAAGAAATTTGTTAGACAAGTGTTGAACAAAAAAAGCTACAGTATTTCACTCAGACAGACTTCTGAGCACCACAAGCATTCTGAAAAACAGGTTTGAATTTAAGGTTTTATTTTTCCTCTTGCAGAATTGGAATTTGTTACACCAAAAATTTCTAGAGATCTGTACAAACAATAGCTCCTACGATAACATACTTGCCATTGAGCTTGGGCATTTCCTGTAAGAAGTTAAGTTTCCTTTAAAGTAGAAATTTTTAAGTTACTGTTTCAGTCATTCCACCGAACTTCAGGAACAACCAGCAACAGCTCTGAACAAAGTATGAGCCATCAGACCCTTTGAAGCACCCTGCTTTAAACAACAGGTTTTGATTAATTTGCGTTCAAGGCAAAGTAGCTGGCTACGTTAAAAAAATAAAATCAGAAGATCCTTGCAATTTGAATGTCCCCAAGGAAACGCAGGTCTCTCTGCTTGTCAGCTGCAAATAAAAATACTTTCCACTGAAATTTAATTTTACTCACAAACTAAAAATAAGTGGGTACGGTCACAATTTGAATGCAAAATTAGATCTCTTGCAAGTCTGGAAGAACTGGCTTCTCCAGAACTCCACAAGCAAGTTATAGGCTAAGCTGCTCCCAAGCACAAAACTGCCTCAGCACTTTGGTCTGCCCGAGTCTATTACACACACCAGCTGCATAAACGCTTGAAGAATTAATTCACCGTGAGCGCACAGTACGCATCTCGTGGGATTTTAAAAATCAAAATGACACAACGCCCAAACACACAAAACCAACGGCCAGATGAGAAGGAAGGCAGGATGGTATTTGAAACTACAGATCCAACTTAAAGCAGCCTACTAAGACAGAGACATTTAAAGTTGCTCACTCTGGTCGTGCGCTTCACATGACATCTACTCAAGATTCCACTTTCAAAGAAAAACAATATTGTCTCCCAGCAGAGGAGACAAGCAGGCTACAGGGAGCTATGCTGGGCCATACTGAGCCTGGAGGCCTCCACCACTACTCTGAAACAAATGTTTCACTCTACAACTAACAGCAGAGGCCAATGCAGAGATCTGAAAGCCCCAGAAGCCACCACCTCCACTACAGTAGCAATTGTAGGCCTTAAATTCAGGCTCCACTGTAATAAATACTATTTAAAAAGATAATAAACTTCTAGGTATAGAGTCTTCTAGGTATATGCTTTCTTCCGGAAAGAAGCCACTTAAAAAATTTTACAGGCATTTGAGGTATCATAAGCTATACCGAATTTACTTAAATTTTACAGGTGTTTGAGGTATCATAAGCTATACCGAATTGTTTACATAGAACAACCTTTGTAAATACGGCAATTTTATGTATAGCTTTAAGAACAATTGCCTCGGTGACAGTGAAGCCATAAGCTTGGACCAGGATAGCATGAATTTCCACTGGTAGATCTCCGTCTCTTTCCTGGTTCTGGAAAGCACTTAAAAGCAACATTCTAACCTGCACCTACCAAAGGTACGTGGATGCTCCAGCCCACAGGATGAAATGAAAAGGTGCTCAAAACTAAGTTTGTCTTCCAAAGTTCTCCCTTCTCCTATATCTTTCTCTCACCCAAGGATCCAGTATGTGAAGTCAGAGGGATTTATTTTAGGCTTAAAGCTATGCTCTTACTATACTATGCTCCCATTTTTACATTAATAAACCCTTGAATTTCGAGATGTGAAAAGGCAGTATTACTTACCATCTAGTAATTCTAGAGTAACTGAAGGATCTACATATTCCCACCAGTGTTTTCCGTCAGTTGATACTGGAATCTCCCAGTTGGACCACTTGCAGGCCAAGTGAATGCACACACATGCTATCACTGTAGGCTTGTACTGAAGACAGAACGTAGTAAGGTGAAGACTGTTGCACAAATTTCGTAATGAGGCACCAAAGGAAATCAAACATGTAAAACAGAAAACCCAAACAAATCAACCATTAACACTCAGAACGAGATAACTTGTCAAGCAACAGCAGTTAAACATCAGTTCATGGAATATTTTTCTGATTAAGGTTGTAAGATATCTTGCTGCCTTCAGAAAACAGGGCAGGGCATTTCTCTGGTAGAAAAGTTTAATTTGTTTTTGCTATATAAAGTGTGATGAACAGTAAATAAATTTACCAGTTATTCTACTGTACTTAAGTACTTAAAAGAAAGAAATATAGTATGGTCAATTAAAGTTTTACAGTAAAAAGCATACAGCTGACTACGCAGTCTCTGAATGAGACGATGTTACGCAATAGTTCCACAGTGGCCAAGAGAATAACTTGCGGACTTAGCTTTCACTCGGCCGGGATTTATGATATTTGTGAACTCGCCTTCAGCTTTCAGCTGGCAGCAGCACAAAGATAATGATTCAGTTTCACTGCTTTATCACAGCTTTCCTTAACAGCTGTTTCAAATCCAGAACCCTGCCCATCAAGGAACCACCAGGAACTATTTGGAAGAATTCCAATAACCAGCAGATAATTGCTTAAAAACTATCTACAGGTAATGTAATTCCATTAAATAAAGCTCAAAGTTGTTTTGCAAGACGTAAATTGAAGTCATCGAGAAATCAAGACTAAAGTCTGCTCTCAAATGCCATCTTTCTACAGCCGGCTATGTATACACAATCCCCATTTGGAATCCTATAACTTCAAATTTATGTAAGTACTTAAGTTTTAAAACTATATATAAAGATTAAAGAGCTGTTTCTAAAAGGAAGAACATTGGACTACAAGTGGCCTATCTGAAAAGAAGAGTCAGCTAGTTGAAAAGTTCTTAGGCCCATTTTATAAGTTAAGATTGGATCAATATATTTAAAGCTAAGAGAAAACTGCCATTAACTACAAGTGTAAACTAAAAATAGTTTTGTACTTACCAAGATGCTCGAATTTCTAGGTTAAGTTTAGCTCTTTGTAATCTTTAGCTGCTATTCAGGCTACCAATTTTAGACTTATGCACTCACAATCGAGAAAATGTCATCAGAAAGCACCACTACACTTCTCATTGTGCATTTAACCCCTTTGTGCCGTCAGGCCCTTGTACAATACACCGCACTGCAGACAGGAAGGTACCACCACTGTAGATGGCCCAGTCTCCCGTTGCAACAAGGGTAAGACACATGGAGGGGGCCCTGCAGTAAAGGAAGCTATAGTGTGCTACAACAGTGCAACAAAGAGGTTCAGGATAACAACCTGTTGGTAGCCATGAAATAGGATGTCTGTGCCAAATCCTTGCTTGCTGTAAGAAAAGAAAAACAGAGAGATTAGGTATCTGCACTAACTTGTCAGCTTCATTCCAAAATGAAAGCAGTTTTACCTTCCAAAAGCACCACTTGGTATTTCCACAGAACTGATCTGAATTTTGCTAACTAGACTTTAAAATAATCTTTTCCGAGACACAGAAGAGCCCGTTATATTCAGCAACTGGAGATGGACCAGTCATTCCACTCCCACTCCCTGACCCTCCTGCTGTACAACCCACAGGACAGTTTCCCTTTGCTTATCTACCCCACAAACGCCTCTTGCACGAGAGCGCTCTTCTAGGAATACCTGCTTCCCCACCCTCCTTCGCAGATGATCTCTAGCATAACCCCAGACTGCAGTCAGGCAGTAAAAGCCAATTCACAGCACAGTACAAGTTCTGCTCTTGGAGAGGAGCATGGCAAAAGAGCTGGAGAAGACCCTCCCACCCCCAGCACCTCCCCGAAACCAGCCACATCTCTCTCCCAAAGCCCTACAACACAGCAAGCTCCCAAGCTAGATGGTAAAAAAATTAAACAAGTTTTCTGCTCCCTCTCATCAAGAGCACCGTACTCATAACATTTTGTTCCACGTTTGTTAACCTATGGCAAAGCTTCGATAGGAAATAAACAACTTCATTTTAGTTACAGTCAGGCAAAAAAAAAAAACCCACGCAAGACTGCACCATGCCAGAAATGAAAAGCTGACAATTTAGGCTGTTACAGCCATCTAGCACTGACCCCTACCAGCAAAACCCCAACACTCCTCACTCAAGTAAGAGAACTTACTGTAACATGCATATAATGGAATAGCTGGGCACAATGGTTTTAACTGAAGATTGAATGCAGCCTTCATTGAATTCTTACTTTGACACTATCACTTGAAATCAGTGCTACCTGCAGAAAGTGTATGGTTTAATTTTATGTCAAAGGGAATATTGTTAGACTTCTATTTTAATAATAAGCTTTCCATAAAGTTTGAGAAAGACAGCAATGGCTTTTAAGATTTAATTTTTAAAAAGCGTATTAGAAATGTGATTTAACTCGACTTCTAATGATTGCCAAGGAGTACAAATCAGATTTGTCTTTATGCTACACAGTTGAGCAATGCCATAATCTGAGAAGAATGTTGAAGTAGCAAGTTAACAGGATCCATTCCTACACACAAATTCTACTAATCCATAATAATCAAAAGGTAAACTGACAATGTCACAGTGTTATACTATAATATTTAGTTTGCAAACTGTAATGGTAATTGCACACCAGATAACCACGGAGTTCGACCTTTTCCTCTCCCTCCCATCAAAAAAATGTAAGGCAGTATTACCAAAAAAGTGAAATGAGATTATCATAACAAAACAAAAGAAAATACAGAATGCTTGAGGAAGACTGAAATTGATGTCTCGCTCTTCATTTTTCATCAAAGTAATCTTAAAAGGATCTTCAATGATTTCTATATTCTGTTAAGTTACAACATATTTGAATTAAGGGACTGGACCAAGAAGCATCTCTACTCTCACTGAAATGTCCCTTTTGAACAAGGAAGAAAAGCAGATGCCAGAAAACTTCTATTTAACATCAGCTTGAAAGTTGAGTAAATCAAAACACATACCTGGAAGAAAAGAATCACATCTTGAAATACACATTTTAGCTTCAATCAAAAATTAAAGTGCTAAATACCTTACCTATACTACAAGCAGTATGATACTGCTTCAACTTATTTACAGCTGAATAATCATCATTGCCAAAACCAGCAAGAAACTTCAGCTCACAACTAAAGCCCATGGTCACACAAGGCACAATTGAAAACATCCGTCCCAACTCTTCTCTTACACTTAGGACAGCTTCGGTTTAGTAGAATCCATCACTAAAATTAAAGCTAACGGATTTTGCTTCCTATATTTTGGTGTGTTATTTCCTTTATAGTAGTGGAAAGTGCATCTCTAAATTAAATTAATCTTGAAGCAGAAGTCAAAACAAGCCAGCAGAGCTTCTGTTATAACTCACAAGTCACAGGACTGATGACTGATGCCAGCCATTAATAATCAGGTTTATATTTTATCATTCGGGAGTGATTTAAAACACTCGCCCTGTCTCACTGCTGCAGAAGCAACCATAAGGCAGGAGATTACTAAAGTAGTAATCAAGATTTTGAAACAGGACTTGCTGTCCGATACACCTTCCAAAAGGCTATTGTCATCAAGAAATTCCAAAGTGGAAACCAAAATGCTTTTTACTGGGCACAGCCACACAGTTCAACTGGTGCAATTCCAAGATATCTGAGTCTTTCTTCAACACTAGGTTAACTTAGAATATGAGATAATCACGAAAACGTGATTGCCAAGTCACCCTTCAGAGAGTGGTAGCCGACCATGCCTAGGACCCCAGCAGCGTATGTGAGCATTCCCCAGAGAGAGGAGACTGCAGATAAGCCGATCAAAGGACAGAAGGTTTGCTGAAGTCCTTCTGGGCAAAAGGAAAAAAGCCACAGGCTTTGAATGGAGGTATGTTGGTGGATGCCTGCTGTATCTGGAAAGGGCTGGAGGAGGCCACGGTGTAGGCATTCAGGTCTGAGCAGTCCTGGTGGCTTTACTTTCAAGAAAGTATGTAAATCTTGGAAACAGGCCTGTAAAAGCCTATTCAGAATGCAAAGGCCACCTGTAGCACTGCTGTAGTGCAGCTGGTGTTTAAGGTCTTTCCACACCACTTAGTATACTAAGATTTAAATTTTCCTCATCAGAATACCCTCTGAAAAAGCAGATTCATTCAGATTCATCTCCTCTTCTGCCGCCTTGTCTTTATCAGCCCAATTTAACCAATGGCAGCCGTGCACACAGATACTATGGTATGTTTGAAGAATTTGACAGTGTAATTTCCACAAAAGATTAGTAAGGATCAGGGGTGTTCAAGATACCTGATAACCTGTAGAATAGCGAGAACAATCCTAGAAATCCTTGGGATCCAATCTTCCGTTCCAAAAGACGGTTGTGTAACCAACACACAAAAAGGAATGACTGAAGACTTCCCAAGACAGAGATGAGGATACAGATTCCTCCCCTTCAAGTTCCACCAGAAGCAGGCTGGCAACAGACTGATTTTGCACCAGAGTTTAAGAGGACCATGTCATTATTCTATGGTCTCAGCACTAGGGGAGTTTCACTGCTGATCATTCAACGAGCATTCAAGCCAGTAAGGTAGTTTGACACCAGGAACAGTTTTTGTTGTTGTTGTTCCCCCCCCCCCCCCTCCCTCTTTTTTTTTTTTTTCCTTTTTCCTTTTTCTTTTTCCTTTTTTTCCTCTCTTCAGTACTGGAGCATCCTTGGAATGGGCACTGAAGCTTGCTGACAGGCCTTCACAGATCCACTGCCTCCAGATTCCTTAGAGGACCTGTGGGATCCTAAGGAATGATGGTCCTGTCTCCTCTTCTCAGTCTCTTGACACTGAGGAAGAATGGTGCAGAAAAAACACTGAGCCCACACCACTTCCCTTGTCTACTATACTGACCAAACTGTAAAGATGGAACAATTTCATCAACCCATGACTCTCTGAAAACCAGAAGGAATAATTAGATACCTTATGCCTGAACATCATGAATCATTATGTATCCATCCAGTCACCCCTTATCTACAATGATCTCTGTTGTCTAATACTACCTTCAGAAAGGCTTTCAATCTTAGAGAGGAAGAATTCAACTTTTTCTTCAGTTCTATGTTGAAGCAATTCTGTTTATTTGCACCAATTCCCACTCACTAATTGCTGAAGGTGAATTAATTCTGGCAGGTCACTATGAGACCAGACAGTCTTCTGAAAAAGAACGTGGCTGAATCTTTTGAGCATCATCAACAGAACCTGTTTTCGTTTGGTTTGTTTTTTGTTTCATGTTGTTTTTAAAGGGGGTAGCTTACAGATTTATACAGGTAACAGTGGCATCATAAAGCCCATTACCCTGGATGCAAGACAACAAAAAGTGATATAGAGAATCAGCACTCCTCTTTGCCACTTAAGCTTAGCCAGCAAAAGGGCATCTTCTCACCACACGGCCATTCAGCGCACACCTGATAAGCCAAAACCTTAAGTATACGTGCATACCTCAGCTAACTTTGTTGCCTCTCTTTTGCTACTTAAACAGTCAGCTGCATTATATTCCTCCCTTCCTTCTCTCCCCAAACATACTGTTGGATCTTAATCATAACAGTATTGGATAAGTTAATCACCTATAATAAGAAAGGTATCTCTGCCTTCTGAAATAGTGCGTTTTGTCCAAGACATCATGTTACCAGAACTGGATGAAGCAACCTTGCATTTCTTTAACTTCTCAGTCAATCCCTTCAGCACTAAAGGCTTAACACTGACAAGTCTCAGATACATTTTGAAAGCTTCAGGACTTGATAGCTGTGTTGCACCTACTCACATTAAAACAACACACTGTCCAATAAATAAATGTGAAGAGATAGAGAACTAAAATCATACCATTGCACCTTTGAAGACTATCACTGTGCTCACAAGCCCATCTCTTTATTCACTCAATACATAAGACCAACGTTCCGCAGCAGTTATTCTCTACCTGCTTGACTTGAACGCATGACTACAGATTTCACGTTCAATGTTTTTAATTATGGATTAATTTTTTTTTTTTTTATACGAGGTACTCGAGTCTCATGTTCACAGCCTATACCACCCCTAGCGGGGGTATACGCTGACAAGAATTCCATTTGCATACACACATACTAAGGAGCACACCTCCTCTAGCGAGTAGGTTCTCAAGCATCAGATGTATTACATTCACTTTGTACCACTGCTTGAGGAACATGGATTTTCAGCCCTCACTGGAGTCTTCAGATTTCAAGACTTGGTATAATTTTAGAATTCTAAGTATTTTGTTAAACTGTGCTGACATTAAATACTAGCTTTGAAATGTCAACTTTAAAAATTAACATGTACCTTCAATGTATGAATTTTGGCAGTACACAGAAGTAGCGCGCAAAGGAAAAAGCTGAACTGTCTTAGAGAGGTATCTACCCTTGACGGAAGGAAATTAAGTTTGAGTAGCAATATGGCTTTCCTCTTGTAGGCTTGAGTCAAATACACTCGCTAATGTGGAAATCCTGATGCAGCTACAATACTGCCTGCCACCCCCCAACACAGCCCCAAATACCGAGCAGAAGTGCAGGGGCTCACACAAAACAGTGAACTATGTGCTCACATTTATATTGACCGACAGCTAAGAAAATCCAAAGTAAAACCCTACAGAGCTGCTGATGCACCTAAGGTCTCAGTAGTGTGCAATTAAACTTATGCACCAAGTGACAATCAAATCTGGACAGAAATCAAAGAATCGTTATCTTATAGCAAAAATAGCAATAAAGCTACGTTATATGCAAGAAAGTTACACAGTTACAAACTCTGAAGCTACTTTAAAACGCAAAAGGAGAGAGACACTTTTCCTTCAGCAAACAACTTAATTCTAGACTTACTACAAAACAGATCTAGTTAACACAATTAAGCACCTAACTTTCCTACATTTTACAGGGAAAAGACAGCAAAAAATTTTCAAGCACTTAGCTTGGCATTTTTCAGTGCAACAACAGCTAATGACTAACAACCATGGTCTGATCTTTTCCAAACAACTTTTAATTAAGGAACATACCTGAAGTGAAAAACTTATTTTAGCTGCTTTTACAACTGATTCCTAATTTTTTTCATCCTCAATCTTATGAGAGGATTTTTTTTTCTTTTTTTAAAGCTCCAAAGGAAACCAATTTAAGAATTAATGGAGTGCCAAAATTCAATAAAAACTATTAAAGAACAGAACAGGTTTGTAGCTATAGTCACATTAATGAACTGCATACAGGTTAGAGGAAATAATTGTTTGACAAAAGGTTTGGCGTTTTGTGCTACCATGCAAAACAAGTAAGTACACCCCGCTCCAGAAAAAGAATTAGTCACATCTTGAAGTATTTGCATGTGATAGCAGACCTGTTATGCACTGTCTTTATCCCTCAGTTCATTACTTAAACACACTTGCTAGGCAGAAGGCTAGCGTTTGCCATCAACTAATATGCAGGCTAAACTTTACTTGGTGAAACTACTTCAGAGTGAAAACAATCAAGCCAGAACGAACTAAGCAGTATCAGCACTATTACGCTATTCAGTTTTCCACTACTAACTGCTTCTGTCATTTATGAAAACATTGGGCAGACGTTACTAAAATCAAAGCTAATAAGCAAGTAAAAAAATTATGAAGGACAGAGAACTGGACTCTTTATTGGACTCTAGAGGTTTAAGAACAAGCTTTTAGTAATTAGCTTTAAACAAACTCTTTGGAGAACATAGTTGGTGAAGATCATATTGGACAAATAACATCACCTTCAAATTTTACTAGAAATGTAAAAAAGAACTAACAGAAGCGGTTAAAAGTCACTGACCTCTCACTAATTGCGTACATTTCACAACATCTGTGTGCGGATGTTCAATGGTAATCTCAAAACCTGAAGAGTTAAGAATACATTTTAGAACTATACATTTCCATTTGTTAAATAAAAAACCAAACCCCTCTCCTTTCCCCACAGACCTAAAATGCTTGCTAAACCTTTGCACTGAAGATCGAGTAACACTATTTAACTGCCTTTTATTCTGCACTTTTTCATACGTTTGAATGGTTGATGGTACAGCCATTTCAAGATCAATTAGTAAAACAATCCTTCAGTAATCTCAAGTCCTAAAAATTATTTGAGAAGTTACTGTATTTTTTTTTTAAGTTGAACATACCTGAACGGTTTTTAGTACACTAGTAAGTCAGTAAAAGCTGTATAAGAGACACACTGAAATACACCTGCGTGCACATGCACTTTATTCATTTATTTCTGGGACTTAAACACGTTGCACCTATGAAATTACAAATTAAGTCAATTTGTAGGTCAGTGCCTTAAGAAACCTGTCTTTGTTTACGATGCTATTTTGAGAATTAGGTCACTATTGTTAGCTTTTTTTTTAAAGAACCAAAATACTCAAAGTGGTATTTAAGAATATCTGAGTAAGTCAGTGTTCTCTGGCTTGCTAGCTATAATACTCTCTCTGTTACCTTGAAGTCAGAAGAGTTTCTTATCAGAATATTCAATTCCAAATTCTGGAATTACCTGAACCATTAAACGGTTACACTACAGCTTGCGACATTCAGAGGTAGTAACCCTGCTCAATTAGATCATGTTCTTCTATTGACAGGCAAAATGGGGAAGAGCACTTGGTATAAAGCTCTTCCCAATTGGTTCAGAACACATACACAGCTGACCCAGTATAACATGCTACCTCATATGAAGAAATATCAATGTAGTTACTACTTTGGAGTAAAACCTATTCAGAAAGGTACACATTTCTACCCTATCAAACTGTCAGAAACATCTGTTTCACAAGGACAGATATGCCTTTTTCTCCAACGTGAACACAACAGAACCGCTAATACGAAACTAAATTCACAGGTCAGAAGTTGTACACAAAAATAGTAAGAGTCTAGTGTACCATTAGCACATCAAAAATCCAGTTATTTGGGTCTCATTACTTCTTCATGGCAAGCTGGCTGCACAGGAGATATTTAGAAAGACATACCTAAAGTTTGAAGCATTATTGTTTCAAGTATAACCAGCTCTTGGGCTTGCTGAAGGTATGCCTGAAACAAATAAGCAAACAGGTCAAGACATAGCTATCGATTTTCTCAAAATTTTAATCATACACTTCCTATTTGAACACTGGTACTAGACACACAAGTTAAGACCAGTACCCAAGCCAGTTAGAACTGACAACTCAGACCACTTCACTGCGGTAATACTTTCTCCTACCAGTATATGCGTTACTGCAAATTCAGTTATACCTGACTAATCATCTTTCAACAGTAAGATTTACTTAGTCTGGATCTCGTATAATTTACTCCAGCAAAGCATTTTGTGGAGAAGGGGGGATGCTATAAGAATTACAAAGGTTTGCCAGAGCAAATCAACTCAAATATCCCCAGGCAGGTCATCCATTTTACAAGTACTTTAAAATACAGCTGGGGATACTCAGCTGGCCTCAGTTAAACGAGCTTAAGCTTGTGGGCTCAAACACATACATACACACACACACCCCCTTCTATGTGTCACTCCAAGAACTGGGAGCACAGCAAAGGTGCTCAAATAGTTTTATACGTCCGCTGAGGTCCAGCAGGGTGTAACTAGCTCAGCCTGACCTTCAAGCTGAACAACCCCGGTGCATTTCCACCATGATTCCTCCTACGTTTGGTTTCAGGAAGACTCATCTCAGGAAACAAAATGTGAATTATAAAAGTAAGTAGAAGCTGTACAAACTTCGGCAAATGAAAGGAAGACCAAGGTATAGCAGAGGCAGCAGCTGACAACTGTATCGCATCCTTTAAATCAGAATGTAGACAACGGTGGACAGCGAGCCTCTGGTTGAGAAAGACGAGCACAGTGTCCTGAACTCTCTGCACAAACTGTGTAGCTTATGCAACCACACATGAAACCTCTTATTTAACATCTAGTCTTCCACTACACATGTAGAAGTCTTAAAAATAATGCAAGTTCAACATGATGCAATCTCTTCAAGTTTCATAATACAAATATTTGAGCCTTTAATAAGTTATATTGACTAATACACAACAGTTAAATGGTGTAAAACCAAAAGGGGTTTTTTTTTCTAGTTGGCAGACAGCATCAATCCCATCAAGAAAATGTAACAAATTATTAGATGAAGCATCATCTGATTATCTTTAAAACCATGACTTCCACCTACATCACTCTTTGTATCCAGTTGTGGCTCTTGAGGATGAAGACAGGCATGCGCTACTTTAATAACGTGTTCAAGTTTCCGTGGCTGTTCTTCCACTTTTGCAGCCAAAAACAATGCCGTAGGAGATATTATCTGAAGAAGAAGAACATATGTATTTTTTAAATCTTTTTACAAGCAGGACTTGAATTTTTATGGAGAGTCTAAACTGGTAATTAGAAAAGGTTTAAGAAGTTGTATTTGTTTGTGGGGCTTTTTAGGGGTTTTTTGCTTTTGTTTTTAAACAGTTCTGAAATCATGCAAAGCAACAAAAATAACGAGTCATGTTTTATTTTATAACTGATGTAATCCTCTCAGCAGCACAGGGAAGGAGTAGCATAAATGCTAAATTACATTTGTGAGTAAGATGTCTGAGGTCAAACTAATTCTAGTTTAACATAAAAAGAATAGATTTGGTCCAGAAGATTTAGTCATGCTAGAACAGGCTGTTTCAAGTTAAATATACTTTGTGAGAAAGTTCATCCGATTTCTTGCACAGTAGTGAGCCATTACACCATCTTTTCCGTAAAAGTCAAACCAGCTCTGCTAGCATTTGATTCTCCTAAAAAGCAAGAAACTTCGCACAGAACTTTAAGGAAAACAGTTTGTTATATAAACATAGGTTCTCTAAGCAAAAGCCTACTCTTAGAAACTTTACTATATGCCCAGCAGTATCTGGTGAACAAAGCACAACGACTCACAAAGCAGCAGTTACGTCAAGTGTTAGTAAAGACTACAAATTACATTCAAAGATGAAAATTTTAATAAAACTCTAGGTGTCATAAGCTGACAGCAAAGCACCTGTTCGCAGTTCAGCATCCCCTAGGAGTTTGCTACGAAGCAGAGTTTTGATGCCTAGTTGTCAGCTAGAATGACTGATGTATCTATACGCAGAACATGGCAAAGCATAAGTGATTGGAAGAATCAGGGTCCTCTTCGTAAGCAAAAGTTGCTGTGTTAAACAGGAATTAAAATGACAGTAGAAATCTTTGTGTAGACACGAGCAGATTAAATTGGTTAAAACTAAGCCAGTATAAAGTATTTATTCAGAGACTGAAATAGCTGCTTGTTGAGTATTTAATTAACGTATGGTGCAAGCAACGCAGGTATTGGATTTTTCCTTCAATGCCCAAGTAGAACTAGACCGAATGAACTGCATAGCAGCCATACTTCCCCCCTGAAGTAAGGTTTGCCTTTTTTTTTTTTTTATAGTCAGCAAGCAGCCCTTTGTTATGTCCAAATGAAACATTTGGTATAAAAAATTGCAATATATGAAAAACTGCAATGAACTAATTAGAATCGAACAATTAAGTGATTACCTATTACATTTCAGGAGCTTTCAAATGTATTGAAGGACTACATTTTGCCTCCTTAAATCACTTTGAAATGTCCACTTGGATCTTAAAGTAAAACTTGTACGTTGACTTGAGGAAAACTGACACCCTGGGAAGGTGATACCCTTTGATGAAAAGAAATGTGCCATGAAGAAATCTAGTATTCTAAAAAAAACCAAACCACCCAAAACAAGTCACAGGGAGCAAATTCTTCCACAACGGAGACAAAAGAACTACCTTCTTAAGAACCTTGTGACTTAAAGCCTTACAAATGAATGAAATGAAAACCTGGAGTTGGGTGCTGCTGAACAAAGCCATATTAACACTGTCATTTAAGACTTCTGATGATTTTTAAGAAATTCCTACTCACATTGCTTGAAGTAATGACGTGAAATTCTCGAAGAAATTCCCTTCATGAGGGACACGCTACTTGAAATACACTTCACTTAAGCTGGGAGACAAACTTTTAAATGCTAAATGTGAAGGAAAGACTTTCTGGAGTTCAGAAAGCTAGAGTATCAACAGCTTTGAAGTGCCAGAAGATGTACAGTAACATGCACATGTATAACCAACCTACGCATGCCATATAAAGATACTTTATAGCACAGACAAACCGTGCTCCAGCCCAGTAATGCAGGAACCCGAGCAAGCCTCTCTCATCTACAGTTGCTTCATCCATGTAAGCCCCATGGTAACCTCTCCCCAGGGTGCTTCAACAATTTAGGGCAGGCTTAACTGAGGAAGGTGTCCGAGGCTAGCACCTTCTACACCAGGGCCAGCCTAAGAAGAAGGATTACATTCTCAGACATAATCCCAAGATTTTGGGAAAAGCCAGATTAGCAGAAAGGGACAGGAAGCCAGAGAAACATGAACAACAGAAGAAAGGAAATTGGGAATGTTGAAGAATCAACCGTTATGAAGAAACAAGTTTGACAACAAGACATTGGACAGAAACAAGGAGGTATTAATGAAGACACCAAAGAGACTAGAACTGCTTCAATTCTTCAATTTTTCTTTTTTTACTTGGGAAAAAGGATATAACGAGGTAGACCTTGATGGGCTGAAAACTAAGACTCAAGATAGTGAAGTCACCGAGGAACACTGAGGAAGGAAAGTTAAGTCATGACATCTATGGAATCAGAAATAGAATGGATGATGACAAGATGCTTTAATAGAAAGTAAGTAGAAGATCTTTTCCATCTCCCCAGGTCCACACAATTTCCCTTTTGTTTTTTTTAATTTAGAACAAAACAGAATTATTCCGTCAGTAACCTGTAGCAGTGTCTTACTGCTGGGCTGAAGAAGGACAAAAGCAACTGCACCACGAGCAATGAACTATTGCTCCCTGCTGTTCTCCCCCTCTCTCTAGCCTTACCATCCCCACCAAGCATCACGCGCTTATCCCCAAGAACCTGCCTTCAGGCCTTACAGTTTTTTCAGCTTTGTGTACAAGTTTAATGCAAAGATATCCTAACACAACTCCCTCCACACAGCCTGTGGGTAGTTTCACATACATGGAATTTCTACAGTTTACCTTTCAGAAAAATCAACTTCCAACAATTACCATGGCTGAAAATATTTATATTTCACAGAGACATTCTTTGAACCAAGTCACCGATAATTGCACAATTAAATCATCACAAAATTCTCACTCACTATTATTCTGTGTTTGACTGCGAAGTTTTACTTCATGCCAAAAAAGTACCTCCTTCAACAGGCTGACTTTAGGATATTTTCTAACTTACTGAAACAGATCAGTTCTGGCCAAGAAATCTCCCCACAATTCCTGATCTCCAAGACCTTACATAAAGCACAGTTCTAGACGCTGCTTTAAGTCAAACTGATTAAGTGGCATTTAACTAGGGTTCATCAGAAATCTTTTTTTAAGAAAATAGATAATTGGGGTGCACACAGAAGTGTTGGCTTCTGGCCAAAGAATTTCAGGTCTTTGTTCTTGGTTCTCATTCCTGAAAAGTAGGTCAGTATTTTTGCCTCCCTTGGTATTTATTCAGGAAAATAGACATCCTAATAAAATTTCAGACTTGGCATGCATACAGTCTTCAGTGTAGACGACACACCCTGCTAAGCATATAAATGGCAAAGTTACTCAAACGCTTTCATTCATTTCCAATTCTCAAAAATGACAGAAAAAGCAAAGTAGAACAAAAAAGCAAAATTAAAGACACAGACTTGACAAAGCTGTAAGCTTCTTGTATATAAACATCTTCATTTGACATAAAACAAATTAAATAAAGACGTTATCTTCCATGCACCCAAAATATTCTCTAAGAGTTTGAGAAATATTTCCAGAAGAACACACATGATTTATGAAATTAAATCCCATTTTTGTACTAGCTGAGAATCTCAGAAACCAAGTCCCACTGAAATAGAAAAACCAAAACATAAGAGCCTTATTATGACAGTCCAAGAGCATTATACAGCAAGGGTTATTGGTAAATGTGGTACAAGTCCTTTTCACCTAAAAAATACAAGCCATGTTGTAAAACCAGCATAGCTACAAAGACATACGGAATCATGTCAGAATACAAAATTTTTCTGAGAACTCCCTCTCCCTTTTAATGCCAATATTAGTATGTTTTTAGACTTGATATAAATTAGCTCAAGACATTAAGCTGTCCCACTCTATGATAGAGGTTTTCCAAGTGTGAAAACCGAGAGTTGCAAGTTTGGGGTTGTTTTTTTTCTTAGTTTTTATTATTATAACCAGGAGCTCACATTGCATAAAACCAGCAAGTTAAACTGCAAGATTAAAACCAGAATTGAAATGCCCTAAACAGCCCCGCTAAAGCTTGGTGCCTATTACGAAAGTTTTAAGAACTTTGCATAACTGCAAAGTCAACTGTTTAATGCTCCAATTTGGATAGGGCACAAGAGACAGGAAGGGAATACAGAGGGATGGGAAATAAAAAAAAAGCCCTCTGCACAACTCACCTACCTCACATGTGAGCGAAAAAATTCCTACCGTAGCCTTCTTTAGGCACTTTATTAAGTTCCACTGCATGTCACACAAAAAAAGCCCTTAACATCATCAAATAAGTTTTCAACTGGTTGTTTGGTATTCCACATGGCATTTCTAAGGATTATATTTAAAAACACAGCTACCATTTGGATGCCTTACCTCTCATTTCCAGCATACCAAGGATTTCTCCCCCTTCTCTGTTCTTCAAATCACAGTGTACTGAAGAGTACGTCTCTAAAAGTGGTATTTGCTATATAATGTCAAACACACCAAGTACTACAGAAATAGTATTTCCAGAAGAATTTTAATTTTCAGGATATTTTAAAGTATAACAGTCAGGCTAGTATTTCCTATAAAAAGCTAGCAAACTTCCTCCCCACCCTGATATTAGGACTGACTAACTTTATACCCAGCAAACCAAAGTTACTATGCTCTGGTCAACAGTAACTTAGAAACAATAACTTGAACTACTGCTGAGAAGATTCATTGTAGTTCCTGCAATGTCATTTGCATGGCTAGGGTAAAATTAGTAGTCAGGGCATCCAGTTCTGCTTACTAGAATTAGTAAAGCACGTTTCCACCTTATCACTGGAGCACAGCAACCATGCAAGGTCTTAACCCGCTTTGATTGCGACATCAAAACTTCAATACATTCCCTTTGCACCTAAACGTATGTACTTCATAGATAATCCACAGAAATTCAAAAGTGACTTGTTAGCCCACGGTAACTTTGCAAAAATAGGGATCTTTGATCATTACAGCTGTAAATGTAATACATTCAACATGAACCAATACACAATAACCGGTATGTGCCATACTGTTGGGAATTCTGGTCCCTATTCACAGTTGACTCAAAATCTTGAAAGCCTGTAAAATTGCGTAGCAGAAACTTAATTCTTTTTTTTTTTCCATAATAAAGACAACAGCTATTCAGTAAATGAGCTTCCACTAGAAGACCTGTTTATTAACAATTAAGTGCATGTGACTTATATGTGACATACATACGTATTCGTATAACCCAGCAATTATACATGACGATAAATTCGCAGGTGTTTATTACTTGACTAAAAACATTAACCTACCAATAAAACAAGAAAACAAAGGCTACATTTTTTCAGGTGGAGATCATAAGGCATTCTGACTAATAGCCATCTAATTTTCTAGCCCCAGCCTTCAGATTCCTTCTTGCCATGGATAAACATTGCTACATGCACACAAAGAAACATTAGAGATATTCTCCATATACTGTAGAAAATTTTAGCTAGGTCTTGGCTTCAAGACTGCCAGTACCTTGTTATTTAATTTCTAAGGGCTAGTTTCTTCTTGCAGTGGATGAATAGTTACATTTTTCAGCTTGCCAAGTACTCTGGAGATTTGATATTAAGTATTTATTACAGTCCTCAGCTTTTGCTTTCTCTACAGAAAACCTGCCAGATGGTTTGGGAGTATTTTAAAAGTGATTCGCATTCACTTTGAGACCACCCCCTGTACCCTGTAGGAAAACAAGTAGGGAAATGCACTTGCCCATCAGTACACACACAAAAACTGCTGTCTGGCCCTACACTCATTGAGAACCACAGAAAGCAATCCAGCAAACAGTATTACTGACTCCTAACTTGCAGTGCGCTTGCCTTTAACTTGTATTTGAGTGCTATTACCTGAGAATTAATTTAACAATACACTTTCCCCCTCCTGCAATAGTTGCAGTTTCCAGGGCATTCAGCCCTTACATAGCTCACTTGTGAATTTTACAATTCATAAATATAACTTAAGGCATAGTTTTCATAACAAGGGCACTATATATCCAAATACTACTGTGCTTCCAGTTCCAAGTGACCAGCATTTTCCAGTGTCCGGTGAAAACCTTAACACAGCAGCTAAAGCTTCTTGCTACCTAAATCCATCCTAGATTACCAGATGACAGTACAAACAGTAATCTAACCAGCCATGCAAATAACACAAGCCCCAGCTACGGCGGCTCTACACAGACTGACCTCTCTGTTCCACGCAGCTCTGCCTAGTTTAGCAAGTCCGCAAACCACCCACAATCACAGAAAACTTTGGATGCCTCACCAGCTCCTCTTCCACTGGCTACAGGTTACCGCTACATGAGCAGTACGTGGAGGGGAGAAAGATGGAACAACTGTTTTACTGCCTTCACTTGATATATTACAGAAACACTTCCACAGGGCATATTCCACCCCATAGCCCGCTGGAACTTGGTTCTCAGGTGTGCTATTCTTGCTCTAAAACTAGGAAACTGTTTTAGGAAGTACATTTTGATTTATATGTATATCCATCCAATACGTAGCTCTCTCACTACACAAACAAAACCTACATTATCTATTTCTTCTGGTTAAAGTGTTTCACGCTTACAGACACTTAGCTCAGGCTGTACTTAAACACTTAGCTTTTATTACATTAAGACCTGTAACACCACAGTTTTGGTAACAAGCTAGCTGGAAGTTTGAATTTACCTCAGATTTTGCACAAAAATAATTAAATACACTTCTGAAATGTACCTACAAACTAATATGTAATTCCTGCTGAACAAACTCCAAATAAGATGTCCATTTGCTCAGCCAACAATGATAAACAAATTCATGCCAGGCAAAAGAGTTGGCTAACACTGTAACCCACGTGTACCCGCCTAAATTTCAGAGAGTGCAAGGTTTGCAAGATTCTACCTCTTGGCTGACCAAGGTCTGCTCTGGTCTAGATTATAACATCTGTCACAGTTTCAACTTGGTTTTTATCATCAAAAACCAAGATATGAAAAAAATCATCCTCACCAACTAGTGATCTACCACCATCATTATTCATTGTTCCTGCAAAGTCTATATAAAGTATTGATGCAAAGTACCTTTAAAAAAAATAAATACAAAAATACCCAGAATATAACTGTTTTTCTAACTATTGCATCCAATTCTGGACATAAAAAAAGGATTAAAGTTTTCAGGTTGGAATTCCCAGTTCAAAAACCCCTCAATTACAGAGAGCATTTTTGCAGAATCATTCAGTTCTGAATTAACAGTTCTGAATTAACATATTCTGTATTCAGATTCAGCATTCTCAGTTCATTAGTTGAAACGAGAGACAGCATTTTCTCATCAGATTTAAAGATTTTTCTTGTCTAATACGACTTATCATCACGCTGCTTAAGACTAGACTAGTTAAATGAATTTACACTGTTTTTAAGAACAGCTACATAATCCATATGGATACAGACATAACCATACTATAATTGTCAGACGCACCATGCTAGCACTACCACTGACTTCATTAAGAAAAATGTGTGCTCCCACACATCAGCCTTTCAAACTACAGCACATAAGCACCAGCCGGATTAGAAACATCTAAATTCATTCTTCACACATCTGAAATGTGTTTCCTGATGGTGCCTATTTTTTTTTTTAATTCGATGGCAGAAGATAAAATCTAATTGCCTCTAGTTAAAATAATGCAAATTTGAAAAGAAGTATTATTATTGGTTCTAAACCACTGATAAGCAGCTAGAATTCGTCTAAACAGACCGAAATTTACGATTCAGCAAAGGAATAAAATACTTGTCAGTCAGATTGCCAAAGTTACGGGCGTATTATTACCGCATATAAAATCATACTTACATTTCGATTAAATTTGGTGAAGGAATGATGCATATAAAACCTGTGCATGTAAACAATTGCAGTATTTATCGTAAGCTGAGATCTGGAAGCTTCAATTAAGGAAACACCACGTATCAAGAGAACTGTTTACAACAACCGAAAGCGACGCGCTTTCCACACCAACGCGCTTTCCGAACTGTGAAGAATGTTCAGCCTGCTGCCTTCGGTCGGGGGGGGGGATTTGAGGTTTGTAGTCTTACTCTGATCTCTGTTCCAAAAATAATTAAATAAATAAATTCAAATAATGGGTAAGGAGGAGATGCCCATTTCAAGGAAAACGGGTCCGTACGCAACTGGGATCACTTTCAAAGTGTCTAAACCCGCAGCTATCGGTACAAAGGCGGCTGGAGGTA
>NW_009647209.1:154653-291121 GCF_000708025.1 Charadrius vociferus
GTGGGGGAGCGCCGGCCGCCCGGCCTGTTGGGGTAAAGAGCCTCTTCGTTCCAGGCAAAAGACTTGGCTAACGCTGTAACCCGCCGTGTGCCTGCGTGCCCAAACTTCACGGCGCAAGGTGTGCACGATTTCGTCCCTTGGCAGAGCAAGGTCTGCCCTGGGCTAGACTGTAACATCTGTCTTGCTCCCAGTCTGTTTGTTGTATCATGAAAAGCCAACTAGTGTTACGGTCCTTTGTTGGATCGTAAATTTTGATCTTGTTAGAGGAATTCTAGCTTCTCACTAGTGGTTTAGAACCAATACCTCTTTTCAACTTTGCATTATTTTAGCTAGCGGCAATTAGATTTTATCTTCTGCCATCGAAATAAAAAAAATAAGCACCATCAGGAAACACATTTCAGATGTGTGAAGAATGCCTTTAGATGTTTTGAATCTGGCTGGTGCTTATGTGTAGTTTGGAAGGCTGATGTGCAGCACGTGTTTTTCTCAGTGAACTGAGTGGTAGTGCTAGTGGGGTGTGTCTGACAGTTATGGTATGGTTATGTCAATATCCATATGGATTATGTATCTGTTCTTAAAAACAGTGTTTCAAGCGATCAGTTATTTCAACCCGTCCAATGTGTTGCCTCGCAAGCAGCGCACAGTGGTAAGAACAAGGGGGCAGAAGTTGTCATGTGGAGATGGGGATATGCAGCCAGCGTGGGAGAGGATAACTTCAACTTGCCTTTCTGATTCTTGCAGTTTTGAAATAAGTTGCATGGAGGCTCCAGAATAAAAGAACATCTGTCTAAAGGGCTAAAATGTTTGGAAATCCTAATTGATTGTTGTGTTGGGCAGAGAAAAGAGCTGGCAATAGAGGCTCCGTGGAGAAAGTGGAAAGGTCTTTAATCTATTCAAAGTCACTATAATCATTCTGCAAGAAAAATGTCAAGATTGTGAGAGGCATGATGTACCTGTAATTCTGTTCCTGATATTGATAGTAGCAAAGATCTAGGCAAAGCGTTCCTCTCAAGTGGCAGGAGCACTTACAAATCCCAGAGCAGTTCCTGCATCTCCAGTGTATGGTGTATATGATAATCACACCTATATAAGCGGTAACTTACTTCTACAGGTAGTACTTCGGTGCCAAAAAGGCAGAATTAAAGCTGTCCGGTGATACCCGGTGTCCTTCTACAGTAATAGCTCCAGCAAGTCAATTATTCTCCAGTACAAAGAGAAGATGCCTATGCTCACATTGTATTGAATAGGAACTTGTCCAAACCTCTCCCACTTCAGCTACCTCTAAGAATTAAGATCACTTTCTAAATTTTTTGCCCATTCCTATTTCACCCTGAAATAATAATATGTTACCAAATGTTACTTTTACATGGCTATGATTAAGCCTCAGACGCATTCCCAGGTGCCCAACTAGTGGCACAGCCTACATGGTAAAGTGCTGGAAAGAAACATCCTAACTTCTGTCTCATACTGCTTTGGGGTGAAGAAATGCAGCATCCTGTCTTCCCTTTGGGGAAACATGTAGTCCTCCTAAATTTCTTTAAGTCTCAAGCGTAGTCTACTCAGCAACTCTATTTAAATCTATGTTAACACCTGCTGTAATGCAGCTTGCAGATAGTTCTCGCTGGGCGCTCGGATACAGAGGACAGAGAACAGTGTCTTACGTATCCAGTTACTGATTTTCTGCAGTGGTTTGAGGTTACTGGATTCAGGGTTCAAAGGGTATGAAAAGGTACTTGTTTTTACTTAAAGTTCTGATCATCATGGGTCAAAATGAAAGCTCCATGTGCTCTTCTTGTGTTTAGCATATGCCACTAGCACTCTACAGCAGTTTTGTACACCTAAAATTATGTTACAACTAGTACTTTTACAACTTCACTGCAAATTTTCTACAAGCAGTTATAATTTTATAACTGGACCCAACAGAACACCAATGAAATACCCAGACCTATAATGCAGCAGACAGGCATGTGTTACTTGCCTGATCTTCCCAGTTGTAAATAATCTTTAAGATTTTGGATGTGCAGAGTAAATTTAACTACAAAGACTTCTCTTGTAATTAGGAGCTGATCTTTGCCCTCATATTTTTGTGCCTTTAGCAATCTTGAAGTGCAAGGTTTTACCTCATTGTTTAAATCATTGTGTAAAACTCATGGAGTTTGGGTGTTCAACTTACATTTTTTATTTCTTCAATAACTGGTGGAAGAGTATTAAGAATGTTCTCGTCTGCCTGTAATTACAATTTTATATTAGCTTTGTTAATGGAAAAAAAAGGAAGATGTAGGGAAGATTATATATATCCCTGTCTTAAAAATCTTAACACATCGAGAATAAATAGAATATCATTAAATAATGACACTGCATAATGAATATGATTTATGCAGGGTATGCACATTAATTAATTGCTGTGCAGAGTGCTGCAATCACCCACTCAGTCATAGGTTAAAGTAATTAAATACTGCTCTTGCTATTGGAGGTGTTCCAGACACTGGTCCTTAAAGATATAACATTGCATTCTCATTAACTTAACAGGTTTCATTCATAAAAAAAATTGAAGAATTAATCCAGTTAAAATGCATTGGAGGAATCACAATGTATTTTCCTCTTAAATCCATTTAAACATCTGTGAAAAACAAATATGCTGAAGGAAAAGAATATTATATGAGAATGAAGTTGCCTTTCTTCTACTTTAAAATTTAATTAAAATGATCTGGTTGAAAAATCATCCATAGAAGTAGCTGAATGCTTGCATGTAGATCTTTAAATAAAAAAGGTCAGCAGAAGTCTTGTGAACCTGAGGACAACAAATATTGTTAAAGCTATTTTATCTAGGCCTTCTTTTCCTCTTACATGAAAACCTGATATTCCCAGGGCCTAAACCCATGAGCTGCTGTGTACTTCAGCTTCTGATGTCCAGTAGTCTTATTTATGGAACATTTGGAGAAGCAATATAGTAAAGATCTAAATGCAATAGCTAGGAACACATAGAATTAACCTGCACAAACCACTGTTGGCTTTGTTTTGTTTTTTGACACTGTAAAGAAGGACAAAGCTGCCTTTGTAGTCCAACAGAGGCTGGTATCAGCAGGGACTGCTTATGTTCAGCATCCTTAGGTTCAGTCTGTGACATAAGGACAGTTATGGACACAGCTACAAAACAAATTCAGTCTAATACTATTTTTTCCTGGAGTGTTCTAAGACTAAAGTAAAGAATGGTGACACCACACATCGCAAGCGATCCCATGAGAATGGAGACTCCAAGTGCTCATCAGCATTTTTCTGACGAGTATAAAATCCTCTCAAGAGGAGGATACCTGTGCACTCACAGGATAATCGTGAAAACCCATTTCAATCAAGAGTCTGTAAAGTAAACCATCTTTCCATTCCTATAGCAGAACTCCAACTAGATAGAGCATTAGCGTTTCAACATTTAAAGTATTCAACCTTATTTGTAGGAAGTATTTTTTTAAGGAACAAAACATTAAACCATACTGTTGCTAAACACTAGTATTTATTTTGACAGTGACACACAAAGTATTACCCACACAAATACATTATTTCTGCACCTACAACCATATTGTTCAACTTGTTTCTGATGAATAAGTTGCCAATGGTGTAGGAGGCAGCTAAAAAGTACAAGTCCCCACAAAGACCTGTTTCATCCCGTCACAACATTTACCAAGCGTCAGTGTGTGTACTTGCAGTGCTGAGCTGAAGTGTGCTATGCTGCAATGTCAATCACTGGATAAAGGCAAATGTTGCCTTTTACTGGGCATCAACAAAATTCTGTTTAAATTCTGTTTTAAGGTTCTTTTGAATTCTGTTTATTGGGCACAACAAGGACTGAAATGTAATGGATACAAGTCATAATTTTCTCAGTTCTTTCTTCCTGGGAATCAAATCCTAATAACATGACATTAATTATCAGAGATTTTTATTATAACTGCAAAAGATGAAATATTTCCTTTTTTTTGGTATGAAAGCAGGGATTTCAAAATTGTTTAGACAACCTAAATCCTCAAATGCACAGAAACACCTGTGCATACTGTTATTTCCAGTACCCTTGCTTTTGTTTTGGAAATAACAGTAGATTGTAATATACAGATTGT
Source organism: Charadrius vociferus (assembly GCF_000708025.1). Classification (NCBI taxonomy): domain Eukaryota; kingdom Metazoa; phylum Chordata; class Aves; order Charadriiformes; family Charadriidae; genus Charadrius; species Charadrius vociferus. The sequence continues at coordinate 158,760 of NW_009647209.1, forward strand.
AATATACTTGTCAAATTTATTTTTCATCTGTATAATTGCACATGCAAAGAGAAGTTTCCTCAAGTATTCAGCATTATTTCTGAAGTTTGGTCTCTTTAATATCTTCACAATTATTCAAATTGTTTTCTGCTAAGACCTAAAAATTCCAGAGCATTTCCAGCCTTGAGTTTATCCTGTAAAAACAAAACACATGAATATGTTTGTGTGTGCTTAACTGATATTTTACTCAAATGCCTTTATACATGCTTTAAAATGAACTGCTGCAAAGAGACTGAAGGGCCTATTCCAGGCTTGGCAAAAATCAGTATACTACGCTGATTTTCCAGCGTTTTATCTCAGGTCTAAACCCAGAAGCTTAAAAAGGAGGGAAAAAACCCCCAAATGTAAAGACCATACCTTCAGTTTATTGTCAAAATCTTCCATTGAATCAATCAACTTTCCAGGTTCCAGTTCCCCAAGTGGAAAAGGGTAATCTGTCCCCAAAATAACTTTGTCCTGGTAATAAAAAACATGTTGTACATTTTGTAGTAACATTGAACAATATAGTTGCATGTGCTTTCTGGAATTTATAATAAACCACGGGAAATTACATGTGTATATTGGACTGATTAATTAGCAAAGTGAGTATGAAGCTAATGCCTGGCTTCCAGCTTTCATTAGGAGAAAAAGCTTGAAAACAATGACTCGAGTTTATTGGGTGAATTTAAGTTTGAAAAAAGTACAGGTTATTTACTGCTTTTGTGGTGTCTAACTAAAATTTGGTGTATTTTTATTCTGATACGCAGAAAGTTCAAAATGTAAATCCCAGGCCCATGGGAATAAACATACATTGCTGAGGTGAATACAACAAAAATGGTAATTTCCTACTCAGATCGATTTTCTGTACTGCAGTGCTAGTTTGAAATGTAACAGAAAGGCATCTGTTGGTCTACACTACACGTACTGCTTCTGCAAGTAGTTTGCCTAAAATGCAAGGATTAATCTTGGTTAAGCGTTGCCATAATTAAGTGACCAATAAAGGGTACACAGAATTCTTTCTTCTGTTTCTTGACTTACTTTTTAGTTCTTTTTTGTGTTCACTGCATGTTCTGCACTGCTGTGTGCAGTTCAAAATAAGTATGAGAGTTTTTGACACATTTCTAAGAATCTCAGGAAGTTCTCCACCAAACTCAGAAAAGAAGCTTGAATTTGCATTCCTGAATTTGAAATTCTTGACTACACACACACAGAGACACACACAAACTTAAAATTATATATATGTAAGAAGAACGTGTAGTAAAAAATACAAAGCAATCAAAATTATCTTTTGTGTCATTTTAAAAACTGTAATAATTGCAATCTGATACTACTTAAAGCATGGTAAAATGTAGAATTACTCAAACACATAAAAATAATTCAATTTCATTTAATTTAACTAGCTTTTAGCTTCAGATAACAAAATCAAAATCTCATGTACAAAATTTCAAATCTTTTTGGAAGTCTGTAATTTTTTTAAATGTCGTTGTCTTTAATTGTGATTGGATATTAGTTGTGCGTTTGAAACCTGTATCTGAGAATATGAGTGACATGATATAATTTGTTTCTGAAAGCAAGTCAGTGAAAAGGAAATTCAATAAAAATCTCTATGCATCATTCCTATTATCAGAGATGAAAAGAAACAGGCAGATCCTCAATAGGTCCACATTGTTGCAGGTTTGTTTTCATACTGGAACGGTATTTCTCCATTTTATCTGTCTTAGAGATTTCATGCTGCCAACTGTCTTGATTTTATCAAAAGTTTGTTTTCCTTTAAGCTGTATCTCCTGGAGACACGCATATTTGAAAACCACAGTTTTAATTAAAAATATATGTTTTTAAATGTCTTGGGAATTTTAAGTCAAGCTCATGAATTCAGAGCACTTGTTATAATATTTGAACTCAGTTACCAATACTGAAATAGGATGAAGAAAACATTATTCAGTTATTTTATGAAATGATTCGTTTTTCTTATTTGCAAATGCTGCTTTTTTTTTTATTTTTATTTTTTCACTTCCAGTAGATGTCACCCGAGAGTCTCTGAAAGAACCTATACAAAACCTTATAAGAAATCCAAACAGAAGATACACATTCTATTGTTCTGTCCTATATTTTTGTGTTATAATTTATAATAGAAGCCTTGCCATAATATTAGGGGAATTTATACCCTCTGTATACTAAATCAAGTTTTGAGTGTGGATTAAACAAAATATATTTGGACATGGGTACATTGAAGCAGCTAAATACATTCTTTTATTTATAATATTCAATCTGATACCAAGACATGTTCTTCAGATACGAAAAATAAATGTATGCCATATTAAAAAAAAGCAAAACAACCACTAAACGTACTAGATTTGTATGAGAAAATGGATTTCTAAGTAAAGGAGAAGGAAACGCAGTATTTGCCCAGCTGTTTATTAGTCAAGGTTAAGTAAGCCAGAAAGGCTTGTAAATTCTTGTTTACATCTCCTATATATAACAAAGCAGAAAGAAATCCCATGCTCTCATTCAAATAATGTATATATTGTTTCAATTATATTTTTCTTTTCCTCTAATTTAAAGTGTTTCAGAGCTGCTCATGTGATCTGTTCCTTAGCGGAAAAATTAAGAGCTGTAAATTAATAAGAAAAATTTAGAAGCAGCATTATTGCTCTGCTAGTAGTGATACGAGGTTATTCATTTATACTCTTTGAGCTTCAGTTTTTTTACCCATCTATAAATGGATTGTTTTACCTGTCTTTAGCACCCAGCCTCAGAGAAGTCCTGTGAAGTCTCTGCAGATAAGTAATACTCCTAACATAACAGACGTATTATTGTATTATTCCAAAGTATATCAACAAAGTTAGTTTTCCCTCGAGGACTTTTAGTTCAATACCTAGAACAGTGCATCTCTCCTTTTAAAAAGGTACATACGGCTAATGATTAACCTCAGCGGACCCTTCTCCTCAGCAGAACCTTTTTCACAGTAATAGGAACCTGACTCTTAAAATGAATTTCAAAGAGCATCAAGAATGAATTTGTCCCCTTATATTAGTGAAAAATTGTATTTGCCTTGCATCTCACCTTCTTTCCTACTCACAGGATACATCTCAAAAGAAGGGAAGATTGCTATAGCCAGTTCAGCTCCACCTTCTGGCCAGAGAACGTTTCACCTTTGGGTGATGGCTCTTGAGGAATCACCATGGGGAAGTTTTTGCAGAGACACACTGAATCATTTAATCCCCTGTCAACCCAGTTCTTCACTTTTTATAGACAGCATCATTGGGGATTTGGTGTTTATTTATATTCACTTCACGCTACCTCACCATGGGGGGAGCAAAGGACTGCAGCAATTTTGCAGTCTTACAAAATTCTTTCTCAGAAATGTATACTTCTGCTTCATTTAACTGGAATAAGCTCCAAATAATCTGCACCCAAAACTAGGAAGGGATGAAGTTAAATGTACATGACTCATCACAGCTGTCACTGGATTTTAATATTCATAAGCTCAAAGCCAACCCGTTACATTCTGATGGCAGGTAACGGCTGTTCCCGAAGGACCTGAAGCCACGTCGAAGCACATCTTTACACACACCGATGCCCCTCCTGCACAGCTCTCGGCTATACTCTAGAGACCTGTCCTATTTCGAACCTTCAGCTCATAAAGTTACAGCCCCATCCTCAAGACCCAACCACATCTGGTTTAGCCCAGCATTTATTCATCTTGTATTTGTTGTTCTGCCAACACATGACTGTGCTGAAAACGCTGATATATCTGGCATTTTTTTTAAGAATTTGACACTTGGAATGGTATTATGTAAGAATACCAACTTTCATCAGAAAAAAGAGGGAACTTTTTAATCTTCATGGTTTTAAAGTAAAGCTTGAAAATGGGAAGTGAGTATTTTTTTCAAGGATAAGATGCCTTAGGCTATGAAAGAGAGAAAGAAAATATACTTTTTTCAAGTTCTCTGGAGTGTTAAAAGCATTTAAGTTTTGGGGATCTGACTCATGACTTTTCAGCACTGTGATTCCACCTGATGTCACATTGCTTGAACTCCAAATACTCAGAGGAGAATCCAAGAAGACAGAAACATCCCATGTAGCAAACTGGTCAAATTTATTGTGTTAAGAAACTTAATTTCAGAAGTCTGTTGACAAAATAAATGAGCCACCAGAGAGGCTATTGCTGAGTGACTTTTAGATTATCGAATTAGAATCCATAACATCTCTCTCCTCAAACAACTAAATTTCAGTTGCAAAGACTAATCATGATTAAGGGCCAGAGTCTATGTGTCGCTTCTTAGGAAAAAAGGTAGAGAAGTTACAGTTTAAGTGTGGTGCGAAGACAGTGGCTTTCCTACAACAGCCACAGCTTAGAGCAGCCTTGAGATGCAAACCTAAGTTGTAACTCCAAAGCAGAACTGCTCTGAGACTTGCCTTCTATACAAGTTAAAACCTAAAAAGAGTTAAGTTCGTCAGCAATAGCTTACGCATCCTGTTGTACTTCCTCTCCTGCTTTGCTCTTGACATCTATGGTTCAGCTTAACAGAATCAAACCAGAAAAAGAATCTGTGGGTCTCAGCCATGGTGAGTCACACAGCTTCTAATTTACCAAGGTCTTTCTAACAATGGTAAAACATGTCTCCCAACATTTTAAAATGAAAAAAAAAAGAAACAAGCAAGTGATCTTGTCTCCTTGGCAATAAAAAAAAAAAAAAAGGAATCTGACCACCTAAACATAGCAATTTAAAATTCAAGAGCTAGACTCATCCCTCGATACTATAACTGCATGTAGAACGAGAACATACTTAGGATGAACATGGTCTAGATTTGTGGAGACTTCTCAGAAAAGGACATAACTGAAAGCAAGTGCTGCTGAACTGTTACTCCACAAGCCTTTGGGTGTCCTGTAAAATGGAAGTGCACATCACATCCAGCAAAATTTTTAAATCTATTGTAAAAACTACTTAAAGCCACTTGGTTACTGTAAGCTACAGTTAGATTCAAAAGGTAATGCACAGTAAAAAGTCCTGGGCTGTTGACCATGATATATTAACTATTTAGAGGTTGGTAACAGAAATTAACAGAAATCAATAATGGGCTGGAGCCCTAGTATTTTGTTAGTAACCCATGTGGTGGGTAAAACTTCATCCCTGACACAGAGATCTCTCCATCAGTGTTCACTAGGACTAGCACTGCCAAAAAAAATGCTATAACATGTCTATATGTATGGAAAGAACTTAGCAAATGCCACCCGAGTTAATACCCACTGATGTTATAAGAACTTTCCAATACTAACAGCTTATTAGTAGATTTTTTGACAAGTAAACTGACCTGCGTTTTATCTTACCTGTTTCTAACAAAACTAGGCTGCATGGTAGTTTCTTTGCATATTTTATCGGGCTCCTGCCATAAATCTATTTTTGGTTCACGGTGGATTTAAGAAAGAGGTATTGGCTCTCCTCTCCTTAGAGCTTTAGTGTTATTGTATGTATGTATACATACACACTACAAAAACTGTATATAGTATTGTTTCAAGCTCTAGTTGTGCTGTTACATTGTTGAATTTTTCATGAATCTTCAAATACAAAGTTTTCCTAAAAGGTGCAAGTACTGTAGGGGAGCTGCAGGCAGAAGTCCAGTCTCAAAGCTAGAGATTTCCTGTGCAGCACAGACCGAAATCCCATGGATTTCAAAGGGTTGAGACCTGGGCTTAGAGTACCACGATAAAGAAAAGCAACAGTTTCTTCTGCATTATTATTTTTGGCTGGCCTAGGCAAGTCACTTCTGTATCAGTTCTAGTACAGCTCTATTGCAGCAACCTGTTCAGACTGTTAGAGATGAAAATGGGAAATCAACAGTATCTTTTCTGTAGAGAGAAAGAAAACACTCGGCTTAGCTGTCTTTGTGAACTTTGGTCATCCAAGAGGGCCGGGTGACAAGAACAGCTCGGTATGTGAGAAAGTACTACGTGAGCCTAGAAATTAATGTACAGGAAACAGGAATACAGTTGTTGAGACAAGTCAATGTCAGAGCTTGCATTTCTGTTTTTGACATCTGGTAGGTATCTGCCTGCTAGCTGCAGAAAGTCCATGAGGTCCAGGGATCAAGACACAAATACGGGTCTCTTGTATGTTGATCTGTAACTTTCCATTGGAAGTTGGATAAGTGATGCCATCTTCAACTCCTTTCTGAGCGCTTACTAATGAGAAGGAATTATTTGAATGTTTTTTGGATTTTTCGGTCCTGTGCGGTACCCGATTTAAACAGGTTGCTAAACTACAAAGATTTCTTTACTCTCTGCTCTAACAATTAAAGTGTTTTTGCAAACCCATGATGTTTAATGTGCTCTCTAGGATCCTCACAAAAACTTTATTATTGTCTTTTTTTCTGCTTATAACTTTCCAAGTGGAAAAACAATTTAGTTTCTTCAAGTATACACTTGAATTTGAAAATTAAGCCATTTGAAAACCAGGCCCCAAATGGAGCAGTCTTTGCTTGCGTCCCATCCTGACCAACCTTACACAAGGAACTAGCCTCACTGAACTGATGTTCACAGTCCATGATTTCCTGGATTAAAACCACCATTTCAATAACTCCATATACTAGAAACATTATCAACATGGCAGAAGCATGTCAGTTTATAACAGCTTAAGTTCTGATTTTACCGGGTGAATATGCTGTCTTCTGCCTGCTTTCTTCTCTTCTTCTTTTGCTATTTCATAGAGAATTAAACAAAGAATGAGTCACCTGCTTCTGGAAGCATTAAAACTCACCTCTCCTACTACACTTGTTAGCAGCCTTAATGCACCACGATCATGGACCAGAGAGTCTGTGTAAAATGAACCAAGGTATTTTCTTGGATCCACCTTATTATCCACTGCACATAAATCAGGGCGCACGTTGAATCCATGGGAGATTCGCCCCACTGTGTATGGAAAAGCTCCACCTGCAAGAAGAAATTTTTAGTAACAGAAGCTGAAAATATGCAGGAGGAAAAAAAGCCACATTATCAACAGAGATACGTCAGTTTTACTGTCAGCTATTTAGAAAGAAAGTGCACTGCACCACCAATTTTTTATTCCTTCCCATTCATTAGCTTCTTTCTCTGTTTTCCCCACTTCTTCCCTATTGTGATGCCCAAATCCCTCCTGCTGTTTCCTTGTCCTTTTCCCCAAATGATCTCCTGTCTTCCCTTCCTCCTCGTTTCCCTTAAAGGCCATTGTAACAGTTCAAACACTGGCTGAAACAGGCTACAGAGTGTTCATACAAGCAGCCAATCTGGCAGATTATCTTCTTTGGGGTAGTAGTTCTCAGCTGGTGGCAGGCTTGACATGGTAACCCTATTAGCTGGCATACCAGAAAAGACAGTTGTATCACGCTCTAGTAAAGAGCAGGTGTTTCATACGGTATATTACTTACCTCCATGTGCAAAGCAAACTTTCAGCTTAGGAAATTTTTCGAAAATTCCCCCCATTATCATGGAGCAAATGGCTATGGTCGTTTCTGCTGGCATGCCTAAGAACAAAAAAAGCTTTATTGTATGAGAGTGTTATTTTTTATTTTCCCATTTGAGTTTTAAATATGATCTTCTTCAATTAGCCTTGACCCTACTGAAAAAATAATAGTTACAGAGCAGCTGCCAAAGGTTACGCATTATTTCTAATAGGGGAACATGGAGTAGAACATTAATTAACTGGAATGAGGACACAGGACTGGAAGCTAAGATATTCTGAATTCTAAGCCCAGTTTTTATCCTCTAGCTGACAGACAGGTTGGGTATGTCCAAAACTGCGCAGTACAGGCTTGATTCCCCAGTTATCCTAGCTCAAAGACAAGTCTGGAATACGTTAGGTTCTCTTCTCACCTCTGCTTCTGGGTTTCTTTTACATGGAAAGTGGGGCAGATATGTCGGTGGATATTCCAACGTAGATTTGGGGTTTAGTTATGACATGGTGCCAGTTCCAACAGTTTAGAAATAACCTATGTCTCTTTTTGCCACTGGGTAATTTGGATGCCCAGTGTTAGGAACATAACAGCAATTTAGGTTCCTACATCACGCCTCAGTTTCTGGGGCACACCTAACATATTTATAATATCATGCCATTTAAGTGCCTAACTACAGACATCCAGCTTGAAATTAGGAACTCAGTTTCCCTCATCTATGGGGTAACCAATACCTATCCAGCTCAAAAGGTTATCTTTCATTAATGTTTTACCATATGCTCAAATGTGTTGGACTTTACAGTTGGACTCAATGATCTTAAGGGTCTTTTCCAGCCTAAATACTTGCCTAAAATGATTCTATGCAAAGCCTTATTAAGCTTAGTAGGAAAATATTTTATTTATACTTTGTTAAGTAAATGCAATAATTTTAATCTCTTTTTAAATCTGTATTGTTGAGCCTGCTCTGATTAAGACTAATTGATATTGTTTTAAGATAATTCACTGGTGATTGGTATACTAAGATTTTCCCATGTATATTGCAGAATGTATATTATACTTATATTTGTATGTTTTTCAGAATACCTCGATTGGAGGCAGTACAAAAACATGCAAAACAAACCAATGCAAAACAGAATAAGCGAGGATGGGATTAGGTCAAAATATTTCTAGGTAGCACTATAAGCTACCTCCTGTTATTCAATGTTGTTCTGATTTACCTCACAGATGTGGGAAAAAAACCAGAAACTAGATCATTCCCTACATCTATGGGGAGCTTTCAAAGCACATGTTGTTGCATCTATAGTTGATGTGAACTTAGATTTATTTCCTTTGATCAACCAATTTCTAAGAAATAATCCAAGAATTTCCAGGAAGCAATGTTTGTTTTCTCCTGTTCCTTCATTTACTCACATTATTTTTGAGGAGCTCATTTCAGAGACAATTCACTTTTCCCTAGTCATCTGCTCTTTCTATTTAGGACGAGAGAAAATATTAGATCCTGTTGCTAGCCTGAATAATTTTAATTCTAGGTATTTAAAAGTTAGACATACTAAACAAGCTTAGAAATAAATGAATGCTGAATTTACACAACAGATTTAATCGTAATACTTGATTTAAAAAAAAAAAGATTGACAGAAAAATCATGTAGTTTTTCTCTGCGCTGGTACCTTTGCAACAATCTTCTGGGCATAATCCAGTGACAGTTCATAAATTTAGATCAAGCAAAGTAAATATACACTCACCTATTAGCCAGGGAAACCAATATTTGGACATCCTTCCATCTATCTGCATGTCCCAGGGATGCACAAAGAGACAGCAATTTAATTGTTCAGCCGCCTGCAGTAAAAAGAAAAAATCTAAATCTTGACTAATCATACCGAAATGCATCTTAATTCTTAGCCATGCTTTAAAGATTACCTGCAAAATCGTACTGAGCATTAGTACTAGTAATGAAAATAGGTCCAGAAGTAGGAACTATAAGCAATAGGTGGTTATATTTACTCCTCTGGGCCATATCCTGAAGTCCTCACTGAGTTTTAAAGTTCTTTTTGAGATGACAGGATTGGAAACACTGATGATAATATCTTTTTAGTAAGCCAAGTGTTCCTCAGATTAATGCAGTACAAAAAAGCTTTTTTAGCTGTTTGTGAGCTATCCTGCAGTACAAAACTTGGTTCAAACTACCATTCTTTTGGTTTCATTACACATATGAGGATGAATTTTCATAATATTTTATAGAACCATTTTAGAATGGTTTTGCAGAATTGTTCCAGCTGCATTCCGGAATTTTCATTGCTGTTGCACTACATTTGTCCCCTTTTGTCCTCCAACTGTCTTAAAAACACATTCCTAATACACCCTAAGAGTTCAAAATCTAGCTGTATTCTGATCGATAATCCATCTCCACTCAAGTATATTAAATTTTCCAAAACTACTGACATCTTTGGAAAGGAAAACAGAAGAACAATATAGGATACTGATTCTGACTGAGTAATTTAAATATGTGCTAAAATTTAAATATCTAGTCATCAGAGTCATTCATATGCTTAACCAGGATTTAACAGCTTCGTTTTGTCAGATATATTTCTGGACCTCCTCTTGTTGCTAAGGAGACTATCACACATTTGAAAAATTTGGGTTTATTTACCCATACATGCATAAATAAAGCTGCAACTTTTGGATTGTAGGGAGTAATTGCCATCCACATTTGTAAATTAAAAATAACAAATCGATAACTGACTTGGTAGATTGCTAAAGTTCATTATCAAATATGGCTTAATTTCACAATCTTTATTATCCCAGAATGTGTCTAAAAGTGATAGAGGTTACTTCCTACATGTCTTAAACATAAGCTGAAGAATGTACAGTATAAGAGAGAGATCCCAGTACAAGAGAGGGATTCCAGTATAAGAGAGAAATGGGGCTACTGGAGAGAGTCCAAAGATGATGAAGGGACTGGAGCATCTCTCCTATAAGGTAAAGCTGAGACAGCTGGGACTGTTTAGCCCCGAGAAGAGAAGGTTCAGGGGGATCTCATCAATGTATATCAATACCTGAAGGGAGGGTGTAAAGAAAATAGAGCCAGGCTCCTTTCTGTGGTGCCCTGCAACAGGACCAGAGGCAATGGGCACAAACTGAAACACAGAAAGTTCTCTCTGAACTGAACTGAATCTGGAAACACTTTTTTACTGTGACTGAGCACTGGTACAGGTTGCCCAGAGAGGCTGTGGAATTTCCATCCTTGGAGATACTCAAAATCCATCTGGGCATGGTTCTGGGCACCTGGTTCTAGGTGGCCCTGCTTGAACAGGGGGTTGGCCAGCTGACCTCCAGAGGTCCCTTCCAACCTCTGCCATGCTGTGATTCTGTGAATGTGTGCATCTCCAAGAGTGGAAGTTGATAACTGACTGTACATGACCACAAAAACAAATAGTCCAGATGCTACAGTAACAAAATTCTTGAATAAATGGAGCATTCTGAAAAATAACCTCTATGGATCAATTTCAAGCTGACAGCTACAATAACCTGTGAAACAGATACAGAATATACATTAATTAAGCTCTGTAATTTAGACAAATGACCATCCTCAGCTGGACCTCAGGCTATTCAGGAAATGCAATCAAATTCATTTAATAATCTAAATATAATCCAAACATTCAGTTTGGCACTTTTGGTCCCATTTGCATAATTCTGTATGATACTTTGACTTTACAGTTATCTCTGAAAATCTCAGAGAGTTTTATCAATTAGATCAATAGGATTGGATACAGTAACTTGAACCCAAAAGCAAACAGTGCAGAAATGCTTTATTTGGTACTGCACTTATCCTCACAAACCAAGAAGCCAACTCTACAGTAAGAACTCATATCATAAAAAGATTGTTATTCATTATTACAAAGTGTGTTTCAGAATGTTTTATATTGTATTATTATCATTATATACTATATAATTATATCCTATAATGAATTGTCACATATAATTAAAGCTCTGAATACTAAGCAGATTAGAAGGCTCAATTGTTTTAATGTATCCCTAAATTTAGTTGATGACTGAGTATGTCGCAAGATATTTTTAAACAGAATTCCGTATCACAGAATTCCCCAAAATAAGGAAAGAAACATTTACTCACAGCATAAATATCATACAGTTCTGGTGCATTCAGGTCCCATTCATTGACGTGAGATCCTATTTGTACTCCAGGAAATCCAAGTTCATTCACGCAGCGATGCATTTCCTTCACAGCCAGGTCTGGAGCTTGCAAAGGTAACGTACCCAAGCCGATAAACCTCTTGGGGTACTTTTTTACTGTAGCAGCTAAGTCATTATTTAATATCTGGGCCAGATCTAAAGTATCCTGAGGTTTGGCCTGGCAAGATATTAAACAGAATAGTACATTAAAATATAGTTCTCAAATGTTATCACCTTTGGAAGATACTGGATAAATGTCACAGGAAACAATTCAGAGGCAGGTTTTGAACCTAAAATTTACTTTACAGTTCTGAATGGCTGGAAACCAGTAGGGCTAAATTCCATCTCATTTTAAAACCTATGGGTGCAGTTCTGCTTCTTGTCTTGAATATTTTATCAACTGCTGTTGCCTTTATTGCTCAGGATGAGTGTAATAAAGCCCAAGTTGCTGATGCACTTAAGTAGCTGGTCTTTTGTGTAAACCAGTCCTCTGTTTTTGTTTATCCCAATGCAAAAACCTCAGCATATAACTTTAAAACATAGCAATGAATATTTACTCTCCTATTATTGGAGCTGAAGAGATAAAAATAAGAAATGTGAGATGCTGGAGCATGAGAATTCTACAGAGAAAACTTGAGCAAACCTCGCTAACATTTAGAAGGAGATAACAGGCATAATTCTAATAAGGGAACTGCAATATCCATATAATCAGTTTAATGTTTCCCCCCCTAATACTTACTTAACGGAAAATATTCCCATAAATACCAGAATAAAGTTTTAAAGATATGTCACCCAACAAGAAATTCTGAAGATCAGTAGTACTACTTATATGTGGGCTTAACACAAAGATTTTTAATGTAGCATATCTGTTGACATAAAACAACCCATCTTGTATACATAGCTGAATTTTAATATTCAAAGCATTCTAGGTCAATGAGTCCCATGCCACATTTCAAAGAAAGTGGGACAAGACCACAAATACATGTTTTAATTCTTTTTTTCATGAGACAATACTGATCGATGTCTAGCTTTCATGGAATCTGTACATATACGTCTACCTGCTAACCATGGATTCACGCTGTGCAAATTCTCTCTCTCTGTTTCCAGCTCCCCCCATAAGGTCCCCAGAAGAAATTATTTTGTCTCATTCTTTCTTACTGGGTGTACTGCAGAGTGGAGCTTTGCCAGGACACCCTGTTGGCTCTTCTGATACCTGGACTATATTTTTGTGTCTTGTTTTTCACAGCATAACAGTTCCCCATTTACTTCAGGGCTCTAGTGACTACTTCAGCAACCCAATTTATAGGAGAGTGCATTATTTTTTAAGAAAATTGTAACATATGAATTAGAAAATACGCTAGTAGGAACCTACCCAGTAGCTGAACATCACAGGGACTGTGGAAAGGACTTGGACTGTGACTCCTGAGTAAGAAAAAGCAGTTATTTATGTTGCTTTTTTTTTTTTTTTTTTGTAAAATGTTAAAAGTAAGAAAGATTTTGGTTTGAAAGGTAAAAGCTTTAATGGTAAGAAAGACTGATTTAAGAATGATATGGATAGAATCTTTTTTTTTGGCTAATTGAGGATTGTGGTAATAAATTTTATAGTGTATAAGTTTATTAGAATTGGAATATTTTTGCTAAGTAGAAAGAAAAATAACACTTTCATACTCATACTAGATTATTTTGTGAAACTAAGTATTTTGATTTTGGAAGTATTTGGTATGCAAGTGTACAATTAATTAAAATAGCAATTTAATGTCACACATAAATGAATGTGATGTTAAACCAACAGAATACAGTACCTTAAGTTTACTTTGGGGTCACATTTATCATATATATTTAATAATTAAATATGTAAATTAGTTCAAATATAAACAATATTACATTAACAATGGTTGTCAAACAACGTGTTCCCCAAAACCCCTTGTGTTAGGTTTCATTCATCCTGTGTCTGGACTACTGAGGTTGTAAGTATAAGAAATTCTGTCTGTTTTTAGAAATAACTTTGATGTTAGCAATAAAGAGAATTAAGTCTATGTTGTTTGGTTTCTGTTCAAATGCAACTCTGTAACATAACTTTGTGTGTGACAGGTTACAGGAATGACCACAACAAATCTAGCAGATTAACAACAGAAGAAACAATAACAAATAATTAGGACTTCACTAAATAGTTACATGCAAAACTTTTTTTTTTTTTTTATTTTAGGTCTGATTGTAATATTTACGCACATATTTGGTCATGCTTTAAAAAATTTAACTTGGTTATTAGTAATGAAACTTGTAATGCCAAAGATGGCAGAAAAAACTCTACGAGAATTTCTTCTAAGACAATGACCTTGCCAAAGCGCTCAAATGTTTAACAAAATGATTTAGTCTCTTTCCCAGTATTTTAAGTGGGAAACAATAGGAAACAAACTGACTCCTTTTTACAAGATCTGATTAATATTATGTGCAGTGGCAATGGTTTGGGGTTGAGGATTATGTCCACAAAACTACACATATACCTAAGTTGTAATATCCACCAATTTCTACTGGACACTTGATTAGTATGTTTGAGAACATTCACCGTGTTTTCCACAATAAGCATTGCATCTGGTTTCAATCCATTTTTACACTTCTGAGCAAATTTAACATAAATGTTAAGGCCATACTTCCAAGCTGAAGGTTCCTAGACACTAGGTTTAGGAAGAATCAGCACAGAAAACCCTCTACTTTATACCCTCTTCAGAGGGTTTTACAAAGAAGAAAGTAATAAGAAAAGGCAGTTAGGATTAACTATAAGATTTTCTCCAACAAAATTGTAATGATTTATGTCACGGAACTGTGGTGTTAATTACCTTTACAGCTTGTTTTATTGAATTACCTTGATAGCTTGTTTTATTGAGTGGATCAAGACACAGGTTTGTATACCAAATAGACCTAGGACATATGATTATGAGAACTAGTTTAGTCTCTTCGGTACATTAGCTACCATTTCTTATTACTGGCAAGACACATTGGGCATTGCACAAACAAAGCCTTTTAATAACCAAGCTGTCAGTTATCTCTCTGAGTTAATAATATTCTTCATTGTATGGGTCTGTGTTTTGGATTTGTGCTGAAAACAGTGTGGATAACACTGGTTGGGGCTACACCACTACATACCTTACAGTGACTGATACTAGTTTTGTTCAGCTGGGAGACTCCTTGCACCTTTGTTCCAAAATTATGTCATGCTTGGAGGTTAAATTTTTGGGTATAATCTATCTCAGCTTGTGTTACAGAAAGTGGTCTTTGAACTAAGTAGCTGCAGCTTTGTAAACCAAAAAGAGTAAATGTGACCTTCAGTCTTTATCACTAGAAGACCAGTAAGAATGAAAAACACTAAGACCTATCTTTTTACACTTAATTGGCTGATGCCTCTATCTCTGAAGTGCTGTAACAAAAGGGGGGCATTTTTATGGCACAAGATGGTGCTGTAACACACAGTTTTAGACTTTTTTTTTTTTTTTTTAAAGTAAGTCAGCACTGGTTAGTTTGTGGAGAAATATTGTGGTGTTTGCTTTGTAATACATTTTCTTTTCTGTGGAGCTGTTGGAAAAATTTGGAAGAATTGTTCCTGTGTTTTACCTTTGTCTACAGCAAATAGATGGGGCGGAATTGTTTTACAGAAACGTGCCATTAGTGTTGGGGGAAATATCTGAAAGGGAAAGGTGCCCAAAGGCTATTGATGATCCACAGTGTGGTTGAATGATGTGGAAATCCCCCAAATCCCTAAGCTAACTCAGGGAATGATTACAGTCTAGTCAAAGCAGCATATTTCAGAGAGGTTCAAAAAGACATTCTAGCATTCACATTAATAGTGTAATGGTTGGAGATTGAAATATTGGTCCTCCAGGGTGAAAATGAATTAGTTAAAAATGGTCTAAGTTGTGTTTACATAAATTGCCCGCCAGCCCTTGAGTTCCTAAATTGGCCTATGTTATGTGTTGCAGTAAACATCCGTAAGAAGAATGACCCAAAGTATCTCCTAACGTGCTATCCCATGACACAAGGAAACAATAATCATAAAGATGCTACTTATAAAATACTTGCTCTTTGAAGCAATTCTGATATTTATCCCTTACAAAAAGTTGGAGAAGATATTCAAGTTATTTCTACTGAGAAACTGATGTAGGGGATTATTCAGGCCTTAATCTTATAAAAAATAAATAATCTTTAGTAACATAATATTTCTTTCACAAAAGTAATTTGGAATTACAGTGTTAATAAGAACTAACAAAAATCAGATAAAAATAGATCAGACTAGAGGTTCCTTCTCCCATTCTCAGTCTCCCATCTTACAAACCTTATTTAGTGGCATATAAGTAACTTGATGGAAAATAAATTTTGCACATATGGCACCTGGTTAAGTTTCTTTCTAAATCAGGAAAACTCTTTTCTAAGAAAGTAATTGTACCACTTCTGCAGGCTCAGAGGACTCTAGCAAAAATACAGAATGAAGTTGCAACATCTAAACTGGAAAAAATATTAGAAAAGGAAAGAAACATACAAAAATTCCTATAAGTAAACAGAATCTTTTTAACATTTGCAACAAAAATGGAAGGGCTTGCTCTTTTACGTAAACCACTTTTATACCTGGAATGCATGTTGCCTTTTTAAGGTCACAGTCATCCTTACTTATGTCAACTAGTTCCTTACTGTGTTAACAATCCCACCAAAACCAATGAGCCCACGTGGGGAATAAATGGCTACTGAAAATGAGGTAAATTATGGGAACATGTCCCATTTGGGTCTGAATATAACACATACCAATTTTCACTGACTTTCCACAGATTTAAACTACTGAATGCTAAACCTTTTAATTTTTAAATTGTTATTGAGCAGTTTCAGATGCACTAACAGAGATGCTGCTCTTACTCTAGATGAGATACAATGATTTCAATTCCTTTATGGAGGTACCTGATCGGTCCATCTCTTTAATCCGTACTTCTGGATCCCAGCAGTTCTCTTGAATAACTCTAAAAACCTTTCCATCCTTCATCATCTTTGCCTGTCCCTGTGAAATGACATTTTCATATATTATAAATGTGACAAAGTAGTACATGCTAATTTATAGTCACTTGAGTATACTGTGCTCCCTACAGAAATTCAGTAACAGAATTCTGTTCTTTTATTCAGTAGGTATTTTTAATCAAAGACTATTTTAAAATGGTCATGAATAGAACAGTCATTTAAAGTTCAGATTTAATTCTTCATAATAAAACAATCCCCTTTCTTTTGTGATGTCTATCACTCTACATTTGTTTGGAAAAGATATCAGGTACCTTAATCCAAGTTTATCCTCAAACCAAATTTTGACCTCAAAACAATGCTCTAATTACATCTGTGCTAAATTTTCCCCTTGGGTATGTGTATGTTCTTTTAAAGTCAATAGCATCACGATGATTCCAGTAACTACAGAAATAATTGCGCAACTCTGTTAATTTCAGTCCAGTTGTTTCATATCACCAGTGATACTGAGACAAAAGGAGACCTCTTATGTTATGTTCAGATTACATTTTCTCCTGGGGAAAAAAAGAATTATTGAAGAATTCGTATTTGGGGAAAAAAACCCAAGCAAAACAAAACCTAAATGCAGTATAAAACCATTACCTGAATTTGTGTAATATCTTCCCCATATATCATCAATTCCCAAACTTACAAATTTCAAAATATTAACAACGTCATGAAATCTAATACTGTTCCTTTAATTATGAGCATGGAAACTTCCTTTGTAAACTTAATTTTTGATTGCTTTGTCAATAGTCCAAAGAGGTTGGGAAGGCACAGTGTTGTCACATTAAGCAAAGTAAATTCTCTGTTACAGTTGTAGGTATCCACATGCTTCTATGGACTTGTAAAGAGAGACAAAACAGTCTTTCTGTTGGCTTAAGCTTGCACGAATTGATGAGATACAATTCATCAATACTTGCAAGGCCTGAGTATTTCTTGGTTGCTTGAAGCTACTACAGGGATAAATGGAAACGGGTGGAAGTCAGAAGATCCACGTGATCCTGTGTATTTGGGATGGGTAAGTGCAGTCATGCAGCAGATGTGTGGGACAGGGAACACATTGCATCTGCAGTTGAAAATTGAAAACCACATGAGAAAACACAGTAGCTATTCCTTCACTTTCACTGTAAACAGAAGCTTAGCACAGGGAGTCTTCTGGCCCTTCTGGAAAAGGAATTCTCTCTCTCCAAAGGCCACTTTTCCCTCTCAAAATTTGTTTAGTTAGGATCCTGCCTATTTTTCTAAATAAAAAACCTGTTAAATCAGAATATTCCCTACTAGTATGCTAAAACAGAAATAACTAATAAAATTTCACTGCTTCTCACAGAGCTGGGTTTCTGTCCCCTCCTGAGAAGTCAGACTGTTCTTAACCTTGAATTTGTTATTAACTTCATACATCATTCACAAATATACTGCCCTAATGAATATTTTAAAGCTCTCTTCAACAAATCTAACTGTGCTGCCTTGGCAAACTGTCAGGTTACTTGTTAGCTGTATCATAGGTTGTGAAAATGACTTGAAATATTACAGTCAGTAATAACAACATAGTCCTGATCCTCTGGTAAAATACTTCAGGTTCTTGTAAAATTGATTTTCCAACCTGACAGAAAGGTTTACTCTAGCTGTACACTCCAACACATCAAAAAATATCAGCGCATTGCTGCAGATTGCCTAATAACAGAAAAATGTTCAGGGTGTGAGTAGAGAAAAAGACAGAGTAGAACTGAGCATTGCATCACATACAAATAGATGATGTAGCCTTTATTGGATTACCACTGAGAGTATTTCTGTGATCATAGGTGACTTTTAATTCTTTCCTCAGACACAGCTATGGCATAGCAGCTGACCTGCTTATATATATTTTCTTCTGCTAATACTGAAAACAATGTTAGATAACATTTTAATTTTATTAGCAACTTTGTCAGTGGTCATACCTAAATGCTGAGATAAATAGTTGTTCTCTGAATGATGCAACAGTGTTTGCAATACAGGAAAGGTTTCTAATAAGCCATGTGCTGTTCTCACTGAAGAATTAGTTGAACACTGCTATTTTCATTTGCATTAACCGACTCTGTGAACACGCTGCAGGTCAAGGATAAGCTCACATCAATGTATGTTGGCAACAACAAACTTGATTATGCAGGAAAGCAAAACAAGATCATTTGAATAGATTCATGCTCCTGTATGTAAGGATGGAAAGATCTGGTCCAGCAACACTGTGACTGGAAAATGAGTCATATTGCTATAGTCTCTAGACACTGCCACTAATATGCACCTGATATTTTTAAAATGAGAAATTACTCAGACCCCTCAAGTAGGAAACAATTCTCAGAGTTTTTCGCAGGAGTAAGAATGAAACAAAGATCAGGAAAAAAAATTTCAGGTTCCAACACAACGGATGCAGTGCTGAAAATCTCATAAAAGCCAAGAGATTTTTATTTGCAAGGTTAACACAAGTTCTATCATATATACTATAATTCTATTCTATTCTAATTCTATTCCATTCCATCCCATCCTATCCTATCCTAAACATTATCTGATATTTAAGGCTTTAATTAATTTATGTGGAAATTAAGAGAGAAATATTAAAGAAGTAAATCCAGCAGGCTGATTTGGTTCAGCAAGCTACATTTAAGATTACCCCATCACTAAAGTACTCAGTCACATCCCAAATTGCACTTTAAAAATATATGTAACTATTTTCCTCCAGATTGACCCTGATGCTTCTTCACAGAATGATATGAAAAGGTTTTTCGTTTTTTTTTTTTTAATCTTAAGACTTAACTTTTCCAGCTCCACATATCTGAACAGGATTTTATTTTGCCATGCACTTTTTTCATGCAACATTTTCAGACAGAAGTAGGTTAGACAGAATTCTCTGCAGAGTGTATAAGGCTATTATTGACTTGCCACAAAGTTCCTTTGCAAACTATTTTTAGTAGGGAATTTTAGCATCAGACCTGTATCAAACAGCTAAGCTGCTAAAAATGTCTCCAACAATTCTCCCCTTCCTGCACCTACCATGTATCTCAGAAGCTGTGCCATCCACACTTGGGTTCGGCAGGTGACTTGTTCTCTCCTCCTATGCCTGCTTAGACTCAGATCTGAAATTTCAGCATGATATTTGTTTGTTCCTAATTCTCAGTCCCAACCTTCATATTCTGTGGTCCTTTTTCATAAAGGGTTGTTAGCCTAGCATGTTATAGAATGACAACAGTGTGGATATCATTAGGTTCCAATAAATAGACACTGTATTATATCCATTTTATCAGCTTTTTTCAGTTCCTATATGCATCTACTACTACACATACAATGACAAAGAAGTATGATTTTGCAAAGTGACAAGGGGATGAGGGAATGTGTAGTTCCCCTGAAATTAACAGGAACTATATATTTAAATACCTCGGTTACCTGGAAGATGCAAGTCTTGCTTCTCTAAAGATAATACAAGTTGCATTTCTACAGAGAATGAATGAATTAGCCATGTCACAAAAAGAAACAATGTGGAAGATTTGGTACTATTTTTTTTATATGGTTACCCCAAATAGGGAGAGGCACTGTCACCCTGAAAATGCTAAGTATTAAATCTATCAATTATCCCTCTAGTTTACATTATAAAATTTCTATATTGAGATCATGTCTGAATTTCAGAAGCCTGAGACAGATTAACCCTTGTAAAACACTGTGCATACAGCCTGCCAGTATAGAACATAGCTGGTTTTAGCCACTTATTTGCACTTTTCACATGCTTTAAGTGGGTTATGTGCTGACGCTCTTTGTTGAGCTATTCTTGCTCTTTTCTTTTTGCCTTCCAGTTTACTATATCCAACTTATCTACCCAACCTCTTAATATTTTTTCTTTAATTATCTGGCTAATACCTTCCATTGCTTTTTTCCCTTCCATATCTGTACAACTCATAACATTCCTGTGGTAGGCAGTTACAGATGAGGTTTCTCAACTTAGGACAAGTACATATGAAGTGAAGTGGAAAGTGAACTGAGGTCTTCTGAGATCTCTTTTTAATGCCATCTTTCTAATCTCCCTCCTTCCAGAGGCCAATGCCATTTGCAGTGACAGGATCTCCAAAAGTTTCCTGGGAGTGGGGAGCTGACAGATCACAGGAGGAAGCTGGCTTCCTGTGCCAGTGTTTGAGATAGACACGGATATCTGACTGCCAAAGTTATTGTAACAGTTATGCTATGCCAAAGTTATGGTAACAGACGTAACATCTTTAAAACTAGCTGGTACAGTTAACCTACATAGTAACGTACAAAGGGAATTATTTTGCCATATCAGCCTTACCTCTCTTAGGTCCTTGTGCCCTCCTGTAAAAAAAAGCACTAATACTGGTGATTTTTTAATGCTCTTATCAAAAGAAGTACCGCACTGTGTCGATCTTGCTTTTAGAAGTTTTACATTGTTGTGTCACTGTGAATGTCACTGGAATTACTGCCAATTTGCTCTACTCTGAGTGAGATCAGCATGAAGCCTTTAAGGAACCAGCTCTGTCCCCATCAGAGTAAATACATGTACTCTGCTAACTTCAGTACCAGCAGGATGGATTCTGAACCCAGATGGACCATTAGCACAGACTCATGGCATCTGGAGACATGTTGTTTCGGTTGTCCTAATGTAGCTCAGAAATGCCTTTGTAAAGTTAATAGAGTGGACAGGAATAAAAAGGCGAAGTAAAATCAGATCCAGCCTGCCTTTTACTTACCAATAAACCTCAGGCTCCTACTTTTCTACATAATGGTCCCCAAACCTATTGTTCTGCTACTTATTCTCCTTGTCATGAAGTTACAGAAATTACTCGTTCCTTTTCACTCAGATGTGAAGACGTTTTCACATCTGAGTTCTTTAACTTTTATTAAAATAGCAGTTCCTTTTGGTTTTGCTTCTCATACAGACAACTGCATTTAACTTAAATAAAAATGTGCATGTAATCTCCTTTAGGTTGACCTATCTTATCGAAAAGAATTGATTAGAGCTATCCTTTCCAAGTGTTTAGAGATGATGATGAAAAATGGATACTGGTTCATACAAGAGAAAGTGAGTTTCACCTCTCATGCAAAAAGTTCTACTGAGTTATAGTAAGACTTAGAGTGATATTATTTCATAGAAGACAGACCTCTAGAGAAATCTGTATCAAAGACACAGCCAATCTTATTGCCACTTTGCTTTTTAATAGATTTACTCTGAATTTGTATTTGTATCCCTGATGACAACACAAGATCAGCTTAGAGCACCAAACAGCCCAAACCTTGCAGTGATGATCCAGCTGTACCCATCCACCATATCCGTATCTCTGTGAACGAAAGAAGAAAAAGCCAGTGCTAGTTAGCACTCTTCAATAATAATAAAAATCTCAGTTCTTACAATCCAGCAGCACCTTGTTCAGGAGAAACATGCATATGCTCAGCTTTGAGCCTACAAGAAGCCCCACTGCCTTCAGCAGAAGCGCTGAAGTTTAACTGGACTGGACTAACGGTGTTTGTAGATCACTTTTAGCTCAGTTCAATAGCATTTTTAAGTAAGTCCTGCAACTGATTTCAAAGTGCTTAAAGTTGCTTACTATATTGACGTTGTAACTGGAACGATTTTAACACAGAAAAAATTAAATCAAGCATTTGGCAATATGAAAATTGAGCTGACAATTTTCCAATCTGTGATCAGTTAATCATTAGCACAAAGATGTATTGATTCCACTTTTCAGCTTCCATGATTCAGCAGCAGGACTGAAGGTCAGTCTCTTGTCTATTAATATTTAAACAGCCAAGAGAAGCTAAAAAGGAGAAGCTTAGATGCTCATTGATTCTTCCAGAGAGATTCAAAAATGTTTATACAAAAAAACCCCCAAACCTACAAATGATGCTGATTTCCTTTTATTTTCATAAACTACCAGATTATAAATAAATGAAATCTTGAAATATCATAATAGACTGAAAACAATGCTCAGAATTCCCATTTTTCTGTAAAGAAACATATCCAAGGAAACTGGGTAAAAGCTGGCATTTCTTTCACTGAAGTGTGAACAATTTGAACACAGTCCTGAATTTCCCGAGATAACAAATCATTACTTAATACCACTGTGAGCTTTCCCAAAGTAGGTGTGCAGAGCCAAGCCTCCTGACTTCAGCCAACCAGAGATGCCAAAAAGTGAGGCTATGTATGTTTAATTTAGCTATGTAGCTATGTATATTTTATTTAAATTTAGAAATGTATAGGTTTATATATAATATAGAAATTTAGGGAAAATTTTATGAGTGACACCTAATGAGAACTTTAAGTTTTTACTAGCTGCATGCTAATTGCAATTGTAAGCTGCGCAGAAAATAAGTGTCATAAAGGTGCTCAACAAGCATTTAGGCAATAGAGAAAAACGCTGGTCTGTTTTTGAACTTATTTTCTTTTCTTCCCCTGAGTTATTTGTGGAATGTATTTACAGTCCCTATTTCATTTATTTCTATGAATATTTATACTTATTATGGGTACCTATGCTCTTAAATAAGGATCTTTACAATAGAATTTTCTAGTCATAGGTTCAAGGTTCTGTATTTATAAGGCTGGAAAAAGAAAGAAAAGTTTAGCACTATGTGTGCACGTTAGGATTGCCTGATTGGTTTTCCATGCATGAGATGTAGAGAACTATGTTAATGGCTTGAATTTTCAGAGGAGTCTAGGGAATTCTGAGAGTTGTTTTCTATTCTGGGCCCATTAATAAACCATTGAATCACTCAGTCTTTAGATCAGAGGAAACAAAAGCTAGCAGCTGGAAATTAACTTTTAGAAATTTGGTATTTGCTTCTTTATCAGTGTTTAAATAAACGCAACAGTGGCCTACAGGGTCTAACAGTAGTGAATTCAGCCTTGATGCATGTCCATGAATATCCAGGGATTCTTGGGGTGATTTTATCTCTCTGAATTTACTGCCCTTTTAAAGTATATACAGACAAAAAAAGTATTTTAAGATCATGTAAAATCAGAATGAAGGAATTTTATAGGTGTTTTTATAGGGATATTGCAGAAACAGGGACAACAAAATCTGAAACAAGCAAGAGTAACCTATGTTTTTAATCTGGATCTTTAAACTCCTATCCATTTAAAACAGACATAATTGTTCTAAAAATATGTAATCTCACCTACATTACCCAGTGTATATGTGTTTTTCACTGAGCAGCTCTTATATTTACAAATAGGAAGTTCAAATCAATGTTGAAAAAGATCTTCCTTGGTAAACAAGGAGACAAACATTTTATGCACAACAATGTTATTTTTCACTACTAATCAAGAAATAATCCTATGTATGTTCTAAATGCCAGGTTTTCTCATGACTTTTGCTCTTTGCACTTTCCAGCTGCTCACTGGCTAATATAGAACTGATACTGGACTGTCATGCTTAAAATCAGAGAAACACAGAGCTCAAACATATGAAACACTTACCTCAACCTCAAAATAATTAAGTGAAAGAAATGTAAAGTGTAAAACAAAGTTTCAGTTAGTGTGTCAGATGCCTAAGAGCATGGCTGAAATAATGGTATTCTTTTGTTGTCAGACAGGCACAATGAAATCAAGTGGTTCCATACTACTGTCAGACACAGGGAACGTTCATTCAAACCACAACCAACACAGAATTACAATAAGGAAAGAAGCAACGACGCAGGTCTTCTCTTTTCTACTCTGATTTTTTATCATGAAGGGAAACATTAAAGAATTATAAAAACTAGATATCCTGGAAATCTGAATGAAATTTTTAACTGTAAATAATTATATATATATGTGTGTTCTTACTATATATACATAGTTTCGTGTGATCTTTTTCAGTACTCTTTGTAGCATTAGAGATGTGATGCCTTATGAGTCAAAAAGTGATCAGACATCTCTATATTTTGTATTTAGGCAATAACTCTCAAACCTAATTCAGAATGAGATGACTACATGGCTTTTGATAATCTGAAATAAGAAAAGGATTAGATTTATTACATGAAAACCTAAATGACACTTTCCATTCTCAAATACTTTTCACAGGATCATGAAAATTATTACTGACAAGAGTAAATTTATGTCATTGAATGATAATAATAATACCACGCAAAGATTCACAGTTAAGACAAGTTGACTTATAGCTTCAGTGTTCTGACAACTGAGATTTTGTATTTTTAGTACAATATGCTACTTCTTTCCCGTAACTGAAAAAATAACAGATATTAATAAAATTATCATCTTCATCAATTAGACATACTTAGAGTGACCCCAGTCCTTTTTAAGTTAATGAATTTCATGCCTGTGGGTATAAGATATGAATGAATTTTGTCTTAGGTAACATTAATCTTGTCTAATATTTGTTTATTTCTCTTATTTAAAAAAAATTACCATTTGGGAACCTGACAACTCTGGTTTTATCAAGAAAGAGGAATTTGCTCCTCATCATTTCACAATTTCAGATCTAACAAAAACCCAAGCAAAAATAAAAGAATTGCTGCAGATAAATAAAGAGTCGGGAACAGAGCCAATCCCTTTCTTACTGGGGCTCTTGCTTTGCAAAGTAATGCAATACAAATAACTTAAAGCTGAAAAAACCCCAAATTAGACAAAAAACTTAAGACATTTATGGCAGAACATTCGTTCATTGTTCTTTCAAAAATTACATTGGTAGAAATGGTTGCTGATAACATAAGACACTGAATATCTAAACTCTTATTACCTTTTTCAGGTCAGGCCATTCCTTAGGTAGAATGTGGCTATGAATATCAATTTTCATTTTTGAAGTATCAAAGGAGAAATATTCTTTCCATGAAAATGTTTTCTGTATAATTGCTACTGTCCTTCCTGTCCCTGGTTTAGCAGATTACTAACTTTGGTGGCTGTTCAGATCCACCTGCTGTCCTATCAGGAGAGCTCAGTACAGTGGCCAACCAGGGAGCCTAAATCCCAGAGGAGTGGCCTTCTAAAAGAACAAAGGCTTCTAGCAGAAAGTCCCTGTTAATGCATAAACTGCAGCCGACTGAGGGCAAAGGGAAAATATATGTTTATATTGGCACTATGAAGGTATTTATTTAACACAGAATTTAAAATGGAAGATTGTTTACAGTTGAAAATCATTCAATAAAATTGAATCAGTATTAAACATGCTGACTTGAATTTCCTCCTTTCTCCCTCTTAGAGTCTGAAATAATTTGTAGAGAGCATGTAACATACCATTGGTAGTCTTACCTCCTCATCTAGCCTCTTTTCCTTCCCTTGCATTTTCTTTAGAGTTACATTAAAAAAATCACAGAAATACTGAATT
This sequence comes from Charadrius vociferus, assembly GCF_000708025.1. NCBI lineage: Eukaryota > Metazoa > Chordata > Aves > Charadriiformes > Charadriidae > Charadrius > Charadrius vociferus. Next base: position 184,718 of record NW_009647209.1, read on the forward strand.
TTAGCCAAATCTATGCTGTGCACTTTATTTCCCCCTTCTGATTATTGGTTCACTTAGGATATTTACCCATGCTACTGCATACTGGTGCTTACAGCTTCTCAGGCTGGCTCCCGATCTGGCAGGAGAATGATTTAGATTACCTTAGTAATTAATACTAGAGAAGTTCACCAGCTAATATAGGAAACAGTTTCTGCATCCTAAGTTAAGCTTAAGTGGAGCTAGCTTAGATTTTCTGTGAAACTACATCTCATATTTTGCCCTTTACACAATTTAGTATTATGCTTCCTTCCTCAAGATACCCTTGCCTTTTATTTGTGCTCTATTTTTCTCTGTAATTTATTTCTTCTATAGTTTTATTTCAATGCATGCTGCTTACATGGTGCCTTCTTGCAAAAGCTGGTTAGCCATTTCTTGATTGTTTTTTTTTCTAGTGAAAAATGCTGATTTTTTTTCAAAACTAAATGCTGTGGTGAATCTTGCAACTTGAAATCAAGCAATGTGAAAAACAAATGGCCCATTTTGTTTCATCCTTTTTCTGACTTTGTTATTTTGTTTGGACTTGATTAAAAAAAATGAGCTCTTCTATGTCGCTGCTTGTTCACTCATTAAGCAAGTCTGCTTTTGATTTGGTCAGTTAACCTTGTTAGATTAATTCTTCAAGTCGACTCCTTGTGACAGGGTTGGTTGGTTGCTTGATGGTGTGCTTCGCTGCAATGTACGATCACTGAAGACTGAACATTCAAAAGAAATAGGAAGCAGCAACTTTGGGAGAGTATTCCCTAAATAAAGCAGGACAACCAATAATTCACTTCAACAGATCAAAACCGTGGGATTGAAAATAGCAATTATTTCCATCTGAAAATCAAAACCAACCTCTTTATGACCAGGACACCAGGTTAAGCAGCAAATGCTCTCTTGCTCCCAAATGTGACAGCTACTTTATGTGACTTAGCACTATAGTGTTAGCCTGTTGGCAAGCAATGTTCCTGCATATACAACAGCAGAGATAAGAAAGAAGTATTGATTCTGCTGTGGGAACTCTGCACCATGAATCCTATGAATCCATAGACACGAGGCAAAGAGTTAAGGTGAGTCTTTCAATAAAGAGATGTCTGGAAGACAATTTCCTATTTACGCATATAAAGCAGAGGTATTAGTGAAGGAGAGAGGCAGGAAGAGATTTGTGTACCTGAATAGTCTGAAACTTGGATTCTTCTCTTAAGTCACCATAGCTGCAGGCTACCATGCAGAGATCAGCAGCATTTCTTCAACGCTGCACTTTACTTTTCTCAGCTCTAAAAAAAGATTTAGTTGTTAGTTGCTCCCAAGACACAGCTTAGCTTGCAAACAGTGCAGTACTCCCACACTGCATTTCATTTAACAAAATACATCATTTGGAAACCACACCAGTCAAAGGCAAAATTTGCATCCATTTCACTTTGATCAAAGGGACAGTAACATATCTGTCTATATCCAATATGATCCAATGGATCAGCAGCAGAAAGACCATCAGTGGCTACAAATAAAAGCACCTTCAGCTACCCAGGCACCCTACCTACTTTGAGTGCGTGGGTTTGAAAAACAGGGCACATTCACTGGTGTTTTGGACAACCAGCCTGATAACAGTGAGAGACATGCCTCTCAGCCTCTGTGCGGAGTTTGTGTCCTAGTGCAACACGCTGGTTTTTAGCATGGCCCTTGCCATCTATCTCCCCCTGGTTGTGAATTTCTGGAGTGTGAAACAGAGGTGCAGGAATTGCCAACAGTAGCCAGGAAAACCTGCAGCTGTGTCAAATGGCCCTACACAGACAGAGGTGAGCTTAAATTCACTGTGCTATCTGTAAGGCAGGTCGTGACCACATGCACAATGTCTGGGGCAGCAGAAAGTTGTATTTTACCATTTGTGGGCCCATATAAGACCTGAACTGTACCCATTCTTGGGCTACCCACAAATAGTTTACATCCTAGAGCAGTTGGATGAGAACACAAAGCCTGTTGGAAAAAACTGAAAACATCAGTCAATGAATGTACTTGCTACATCTGCTAGAGAGGAGAACTAAAATGCATACAGACTTCTTCCCAGCCAAAAGTAGCCTCCTCCATACATTAAGATGGGACATACATTAAGATGGCATGCCCCACCTGCCTCAGTACACTTACGCATGGTATATGTGTCTCTAAGATCACATGCAATAAAATACACATTTATTATGGCCATTAGAAACCAAACTGCATTCTTGATTTTGATCAACTTCCCATATTTTTTGGGTGCACTATCTGTTTTCTCTTTGTGTGGGTTTAGATTGGGAAACGTGATGAACAACTCCTTCAGGACAAATTAGACAGAGACTATTCAGGCCAGGGCTGATTTCAGATATGCAGACACAAGTCTAGCAGAACCACAGGGGTTTATTTCACTACAGGAACAAGCACTAAAGTGAAAGTGGTGTCAGATGTAGGACATTAAATGCTCTTTTCCAAAGCTATTTTGCTGCTTTTTTGAAACAATTACAGAACCTGAGATTTGGAGTCTTCAGACTGGAAAGTGCGTGTCCAGTTTTGGCCTTTGTTTACGAGGGAGAAAATATTTCCTCGAATCAGTGGGAAAACCATGACAGCACTCTTCAAAAGAGGGTGCATCAACAAACATGGGTAAACTCTGCAGACAGCTCTGCCACATACATGCTATCAAGGCAGCCTGTTTTCAAGTAGGATGAACACAGAAGCAAAGAGGCAAATTCAGGACTCTGATGTTGGAAAGCGTTAAAATACTTGTGCTGGTTTTTCAAACCTTCAGTTTTGCATGTTATTCTCTGGCACCTGCTCTTTAAATTGCACGTCTGTTTGTGAAAACTGGCTCTTTTACACAAGGGCACAGCTCTGGAAAAACAACTAGAAAACTCTGTGCTCAGTAGCTAAGATGAAGTACTTAAAGAATATGTCCTTTTCCAAATGAAATAAATGTTGAGCAGTGCACTTATATTGGTTGCTTAGCAACAGGTTGTCCTTTGGCTGTGCTGGGGACTGCACTGGTCCTTTGAGACTACCATTACAGACCTGCTTGGAAATGTCACATTTGGAAAGGATGCAAAAGTCAGTAATTCTATTTTTTGTGTGGTATCAAACAATTAAACCTCTCCTATTAAATTAGCCTAATCACAGAACTTAATCCTCTTCTGGGACTCCAGAGAACACAGGCTTTAGTGGACGTGGTATGGTTTCCCTTCTACAGGGAATAATAATGATGGTTATGGTTTCCCTTCTAATGAGGAATAACGTTACACAGTTACCATGTATCACCTTCTGTACATAGATCTCAAGTGCTTTACAGTGGATGCTATTTTTGATAGGAAGCCATTAGTATACCTAGCACAGCTACACCAGGAGGACATGTCCAGCTGCAGTTACACAACTAAAGTCCTTAACGAAGATGTATCCCAGAGAGCAGGCGGCATTATGATTCCCTGTTCTTAAATGCTACGTATCAACCACTCCGGTGTGACTGTCTAAACTCCTGATGGCTTGCATAGCTAGCTGGATTGCAATGTCTGCATTTCATTTAGACACATTTACAGAACACAATAGAAAAGGTACACGCATCTCCAATCTAGAGCCAACTAAATCAGCTCAAAATGGCAGCCCTGCAGGTGTATTCGTCATTAAATACTGAAGACAAGTAGAGGAGATTTTTCATTTTGTTATTCAAAAGCCTTTGCAGAAACAAACAACTGAAAGAGCCTCTGTTTAGATAAACATCAAAGCTGATGCTGGTCTGTATCTGAGTCAGTTTAGCCTTGCAGAGAAGTTGGGTTTTTTGGCTCAGATGTGATGCTGTACTGATGAATCTCTGATGCTTCCAAGATCTAAGCTGTTAAATTTGCACAGAGAAACTTCATGGTTGTACAAGCTCGGGATGATGCTCACCAGGCAGTCTCTCTATTAGACCTGCCACAGCCACCACAGTTGTGTCACTAAAATTTATAGTGTAAATGTGGCCAATATTGCTGACGCCTTTGGCAGCACACTGCACTGCTTTGTGACTACTAGCCTAGCAAGAGTTCTGATGAATCACACAGTGGTGAAAGCAAACAACGTATCCAGTGCCAAATTCCTGACCACTACTGTGTTCTCTGCTGTGTAAGTTAAGCTGTAATAAATCCTCATTTATTTTCAGGTTTCTAGAAAATATTACATTGTTGAAACTCAACTAGTATTCTAAATCAAAAGAAAAATACATGGCTATCTTTCAAATAATATAATTATTTTCTTAATACACTACAATTGCAATTCCGCAATTTGCAATTACCATGCATTTATCTTGCATAGAAATGTTGTATCAAAAATGATAATTAAATAGATATTTTCCAAAATGTGAGTACAAGTAAAGTAGAATTTTTTTTGTGTGTGTGTGTTGACACAAACAAATAAAAAGACTCTATTTAAGCATATTTTAGGCCAAGTGTCACTCCTGTGCAGTGGGAGCAACCAGACAGATACCAATAGCATAAACGTGGGCCAGAAAGAACAGATGGAATAAAGCTCACAGATACCGATATTAAAAAGTCATAATTTTCAAGTTAATACCCCATGGTAACATCTGAGATTGTTGCAATTATTTAGAAGGTTGGTGTCTAAAATAAATAAATAGTAACTGTTGCCAAATGTTATCTTAACAACTCTTTTCCCTGTGAGGTAGATACTTAAGTCCCCCCCTTTCTCTCCTTGCAGAGGCCTCTCTCTGGAGGGTACCTGGATTTTGAGGATAAGAATGGTCTTCTCAAGGCTTTTCCTGCTTTGGAAAGTAAGCCAAGGAACCAACACGTTCTGAGTATCTGTTGAAGGAGCTGAACAAATTCAAATTCCTACACCTGCCTCTAGAACTCTGCAGAAGCATGCTTATGCCTCCTCTGTCCTATGAGGACTGGGCTAATGAAACAGGCTTCTTCCTGGGTCCTCAAGGTCTACTTGAGCATGAAGTTTTATGTTCCATCATTTCTGAGTAGCTGTGAATCCCTCTCACCAAAGAGATCTGCAAGGGGCTAAGATGAAACCCTGGCTCCCAGTAAGTGTTGTGCAAGTGGTTAGCCAAGGCTTTAGACTGATGATGCATTTACTGATTTTCTGAGAGGCAGGAATATGGATATCTGTAGATTACAGCAGACAGTGCCAAAGCAAAGACCTTTCCAACTATGCAGATGTTTACGATGTAAATGTTTAGGGTTTAGTACTGCAGCTGCATTTGTTCATTCATCTGGAGGAGGGAGCTTGGCACAGGAATGACTCCAGAGGATTTCTGGAGCCTGCTTTCACTTGCTGAATTCAGATGCAAACATTTTTCTGTCTTTCACATACATTAATTCCAAAATGGGATTTATGCCTCAAAATTGTTTCTTTTGAAACCCACAAGATATTAAAATTATGGACCAGAGTTCAGAATCCAGTTCAGATTATCACAGGAATAAAGAAAGATCCAAATATTGAAGCTTTCACTCATTCCACTTCTTCCACTGAAGCCATATCAGCAGTAATGATTACTGCCTTCATGCAAACTTCTCACAGAAAATGCTGTCAGTTGGAAAAAACACTGGTTGTTGCTGAGGGACTATAAGTAGATAGTCACGATACTCATAGTCTCCCACTGGTGGTGTCCCTGAGTAAAGACTAGCGCTATGGAGGATTACGTGATGGTTAGCATTACTTCAAGCAAATCTACTGCTGGAAGTACTGCTGTGTTATCTGGTCGCAAGCAGATTTACAGTTGAATCAGAAGGTGATGCTACGGGTCAGCCTACATTTCTGTAACACAGAAGAGGCCATACTGCTGTTGTACAGGCTCAGAACTGTTACTCAGTAAAGGCTTACAAATTCCCTATTAGCAGTTCATTGTATTAAGATAACTTAATGAGTACTGTTTAACACAAGAAAAGTATTACTAGGTAAAACAAGTTCCCTAGCAATTTGATTGAAAAGTGATAGCTAAACTGCAAAATTCTGACTAATAAGTGTTTTCCAGACAGCAAAACTGGTACCTATTTTCTTTCCAAATTATCTGGTCATTTCTTAACTTTTCAGCTAAAGTGATGAATACTCATATTTTGATATGTGAAGATATACAATGGGATTATGCATTTCAATCTGCTTTTGACTAAAAAATCATTTAGAAATATGCAGTAAGACGTTTATGTCACGAGTAAATAAGCATAGTTAGAACAACATAAATGGTTGATGTGCCCACTTATTTCAAGTCCTAGCATGACTGTGTATAGGACTTGAATTACTTTAATAAACCAACCATGCCAAGCAACATAAGACTGTGTATTAATACACAGAACACCTCTAGAAATAATGCTTCAACTAAAAGTTAAGTTTTGCAAATGCTGGTTACTCTTACAAGTAACTATTACCCCAAAGCCAAATCCAACACTGACTAGAAAAATCAATGAATTTGGTGGGCTTACACCATGACTGAATTCAGTGAACGAGCTCTGATAATTTTCTTTTAGCCCGAGTTCCACAAGTGGAATAGAAAACAATGTTACCTGTTGTATTGGCTATTCTCCTTTAGAAGGCTACTGATTAACATTTTTACCATGGCTTTTAAGAAAGATTTTTTGTTTCCCCAATAAGATACCTTCAATTCGACTTTCCTGGGGAGGGTTCCACTCTAAATGGAAACATGTGCTTTCATTCATGTTGACTAATGATATTTAAATAGATGCTTAACTTTAAAACACAGTAGGACCACTGGAATTAGTAGCACTACTAAGTTAAGCAAATGCTAATTGCAGCATTCATAGAACTGTAGAATAGTTTGGTTTGGAAGGGACCTTTAGAGGTCATCTAGTCCAACGTCCCCTGCAATGAGCAGGGATCTCTTCAACTACATCAGATTGCTCAGAGCCCCATCCAACTTGACCTTGAACGTTTCTAGGGATGGGACATCTACCACCTCTCTGGGAAACCAGTGCCAGTGTTTCACCACCCTCATTGTAAAAAATTTCTTCTTTATATCTAGTCAAAATCTTCCTTCTTTTAGTTTAAAACTATTGCCCCTTGTCCTATCACAACTGGCTCTGCTAAAAAGTTTGTCCCCATCTTTCCTGTAGGTCCCCTTTAGGTACTGGAAGGCTGCTATAAGGTGTCCCCAGAGCTGAACAACCCCAACTCTCTCAGCCTGTCCTCATAGGAGAGGTGCTCCTGCCCTCTGATCGTTTTTGTGGTCTCCTCTGGACCTGCTCCAACAGGTCCATGTCTTTCCTGTGTTGAGGGCTCCAGAGCTGGATGCAGTACTCCAGGTGGGGTCTCACCAGAGCGGAGTAGAGGGGCAGAATCACCTCTCTCGACCTGCTGGCCACGCTGCTTTTGATGCAGCCCAGGATACAATTGAGTATCTGAGTGTTCAGCTCAGTCCTGCTTACGCTTACATGCAATAAGCTCTACTAACAGTTATATGCACACAAACAGAGCACAGAAAGAATGGCTTCAAGATCTGCTTACGCTTACATGCAACAAGCTCTACTAACAATTATATGCACACAGAGCACAGAAAGAATGGCTTCAAGATTGTTAGTCAAAGCACTGTGGAGGGAGTCCAGACCACTAACTCAGAGCCTCCTCTGAAGAGTCATTTTAGTTCCATATGCTCTAGCAAGCATAAAAGCTCCACCAAGTTACAGTCTTAAAGCATGTGTTTTCAAAAATGATTCAATGCATTTATACTATGGTTACAGGTAAAAAATCATGTTATCCATTTAAAAAAACCAAACTTCTTTTCACTGAGAAGCCTTTAAAGTGCGCTTTGATTTACAATTTGTGTCATACAAAATCCAAACAAAAGACCCAATGCAACTGCTGATGTATGCAGAACTAACATTGAAACTTGAATTCTTTTCTCAACTATCTATACTTAGTTTTCCTCTTGGGAAAAGGCAGGTACTGTCTTTTTTAATGCCAACATTTGGAATTTAACAACAACCTCTTAGGATGAACAAACTTGTTCACAATTACTAAAAAAAGATCCATGACTTCCTGGCTGTGTTCAAGTGTGCTTTACTAGTTTGCTTGATTATTTTTCTTTGTTTGCTGAAAAAGATTAAGCAATTTGCACTTTCTTGGTCATAGCTACAGCCAGGACTGTACTGAAGATACATCAAAACATCTGTGTTCACTTCTGAGTGTGAAGGTCATAAACAAAGCTACTTGCTAAATAAGATGTATTTTCCTCTTCAGGAAATTGCCACTCATCTCAACCTAATATTTCATGTTAACTTTTTTATGATCTAAAAATATTGCAGGTCTTCTAGAAGTACTCTACTCATTAATCATTTTGAACCCAACAGAAAGCCCGCTGAAGTCACCAGGAAATCCAGTCATTTCAGAAGAGATCTATCAAGCAATGGTTCAAAAAGTAGTTTTGAGCCACTGAAAAGACAGGCCAATTCAAACGAGGAATTACAGGTAAACTTTGCCCAGAGTTCAATAATTAAATGCAAGAGGAGTTTAGAGTGCTGGTTTTGGATTATGTCTGATTGCCCATGTCAGTATGGTGCCTCAAAAAAGAGAACTGCATTATAAATCATAAATTTGTTAATAATGTTTGTGCAGCTCACTGTGAATACTACAGGTTGCAATTTGTAGTGCATTAAGTGAAGCATCAAACAGTAACTGCAATATACACATAGAGCTCTTATTTCATATTGATTGAAGTGGATTTTGCCTGCAGTAAGTGACGCACGCTTGTGCTGTCCAATTTTGTGGCTGACGCTGCAATGTCAAAGTACAACTGGGTTGAACTGCTGCTAAATAAGGTGGATTTGTAATGAATGTTTTACACATTCACATAATTCATTGTTTGGTGAATGAGTCTTTTAAAATTCCATTGTCTCTAGTAATACAGCATTTTTAGGAACAGAAAGAATATACATGCTTCCAAATATCCATTTTTCAAACATGCTTGCTCATCTCCACTGTATGTTCTTAAAAAAAAATGGATATATTAAAATCTCTTGGGGGCTTGGAGCACTACCATTTGAACCATGACGTAGAATACACACTTCAAATACTAGGGTTTGTATGTTGCTTTTCAGTAAAAGCTCACCACTTACCAAATAATAAAGGAAGTCCCTGTCACTAACTTTTTCATATGAAAATCTGCTAATTATTAGTAAGATTTGATGCCATTTGTGAAGCTCTCAAGTTTTGGATCCTAGTAATGCAATACGTGGGCTTATAAAAGCCAGTAATACAATTAACAATAATTAATTTCTAATATTACCAACCAACTAAAACTTACATTCAATGTCTTCATTTCAAGTGACAAAAGGAAACCATTTGCTCTAATTCAGTGGAATTACATGCTAGTCCATACTTGCAGTTTGTAGGTGCTTCAACAATATAACTGAAATATAGTTAAAGGACTTCTTAAATTAGTCTGTTTTATGTGGTTCTCTGTAGTTCACTCAAAATCTCAAAATATGTTTCACTCTCACCTGTATTATTATACTTTGTGTGTACTGCCTCTTTCAGACACTCACCTACTGACTAGACAGCTGGCCAGGAAACGGCAAAGGAGAGCTACCACGGCAAGATGGACCCTCTGCTATGTTCCCAGGGAGATTTCATATTTAATTCTTTTTTGGTTTGTTTTTTTTTTTTGGTTCCCCTTGCCTCCCCCCCCCCAGTGTAAAAACAATGTACACTGCAAGTATATTTTTCCCTTTGGGAACCAGAAATAATAATGATCAGACATCAATGTCTGGATGCCCATAGTTAGGTCCAGCAGAATCGCGAGTTTATCAAGACCTGTGCTGCCAGGAATGAAACAGGATCCCCTACTGAGCCAGCTGCCAAGTATTTGCTCCTGCCTTCTCTTTCCTTCACACCCTGGCTGTTGGTCACTGACGAGAAGTACAGATACTATTGCAGGATGTTACTGCAATTCCAAACATAATGCATCCCTTCTCCCTAGTTGGTGCTGCCTCCCTCTGTTTATAGCAAAAAACCTGGAAAAGAGCAAAGCCTCCAGGTAAACACAAGATCTTGCAAGAGCGGAATGAGAGCCTGACTGGTTGGGATAAGTAAATAAATAAATAAATACCTCAGTGTGACAGGAGGTGACAGACGTTACCACCAGCATTAACTTGTGTTACAGCCTCCATCATACAGCAATGTACCTGTGAGCAGATTCTGGCCTCTGCAAAGGGAGCTGGGGGATTAAGAAAGGAGAGATTAGTGTTGGGAAAAAGATGGATGCCTGCCCAAAATTTCCTGATGCCCACCCTATTGACCTAGGCCAAAAAGCTTAATAGCATTGTTGATAGAAGGCAGGTATCATGACATATTTTTTTATATCAGTGTTACAAAAGAGTTGAATCATATTGACCGTCACAGGCAAATACAAACCATAAACACTTCTATGTCAAGCAACATACTGCATTATCTACAGCCATGCACTGCATAGGACAATTAAAATTATAGTTTATTAAAGCTCAGGGGGTAGCATAAGTAAAATAATAATAGAAAACACAAATAGTTTAACAGCCTGAATTTATGGCAATGTTTTTGATAAGCTTATACAAGTGGCATTGGTATGTCCTCTTCATAAAAGCCCAATTCAGAGACAACCTCAAGCACAAGTTTAACTCCTTTTCTATTATGTGTTCAACCACCATGAGAATTTAAAAGACCTGTTTAATACTAAGCTAATATTTACATGTTTTCTTGGCCTTGGATGCTTCTCCATTATTGGCCCAGGCTAACTGAACTGGTTCATCCAGCTTTTATTCTACACCCCTTTTTACAGTTAAATGTTATTAGATTACCCTTTTCCAGCCTGGAGCTTTATATTCTGCTCAAAGAATCAAGAAAAAAGCGAGCTCAGAATACAGAATGCAGGGAAGCACACCCTAGATAATACACATCTGATCAGCAATTTGATGATCCCTCTTTTGTGAATACTATCTCTAGTTCTGGAAAAGAAGTTTGAAACAAAGGACCACCTCTCTCTTTTCCCCCAGAATACAGATTTTAAATTATTACCCATGTAGCTACACACACTAGCAGGCATAAAATACTTAGCAAGCTTGGCATGAAAAATTTGGGCCTTCCTGTCACCATATTCTTCTCCCTACGTGGTTCCTCTTTTCCTCCACCTCTGGCTTTGCTATCTGCCCCTGTTTAATTTCCTTCTTCTTCACCCTCCAGACCACTAGTGCTACTTCCTTGCTTCTCACATACCAAATCCTTGCTGTAGCTTTCTTGCTGCCAGGATTGCTGATTTCTCCCTGTCTAGTCACCGAACATCTTGGGATTAAAGCAAAAATCCCACTAGTCAGTTCTTTTGAAGGTATTAGACCTTTGCTGCACATCAGAGGGTGCGTCACCGGTCAGGACCTTAAGTTCTGGAAAGCTCACTCTTGAGCACCATATAATTTTGTAAGGGATCACTTAGAGTTCCTTTCATCTGGGTGGAGGAAACAACAGCATATCTATATTTAAACGATAAATTATTCTGATAATCTACCCTGAATTAACTACTAAATAAAAAAATGCTCATATGGCGTTCTTTATCGAAAAGCAATCTTCAGCACTGCAGCTTTACTTAGGGTACTTCCTGTCACTTCAGTTGAAGCCATGTTGCCAGAAAGAAAGTAATTTACATCACTGAAGTCACTCTTTAAACATTAAATGCAGAAAAGGTTGGAAGAGTTTTATTCTAAAAGGCACACTGCACACAGGATCAGATATTGTTGCCATGGCGGACTTCCTTTATTGCTTTGAGTAAATCCATATTTGATGCATTAAGGATGGATTGGGTTACTGTTAGGTATAAGTAGGTCAAGTGATTTTTTTAAGCCACAGTTCTTTCACTCTTGGGCAGAATAAGAGCAAGCACAATAGATCATTTCTTATTTTTTAAACCTTTAGCGTGTGCAATTATAGTTAAGCTCATAAATTAACTTGCAGTTAATGCATAATGCCATCTAGTGGAAAAATCAACAAGTAGACATGCAACAAGTCTGTCTAGATATCCCATGCAATATGAATCTAGTTAGTGTTGCAACCCCTTGACAGTGTTAATACTGAATTAAATTTAAACCAAAAGAACAATAACTTAATTTTCAAAACCTCCATGAAAAAAGATCTTCACAAAATTTTAATATCTTCCAAAGATATTTTATCCTCAAAGTTAATATACACAAAACAATCTCAGTGAACTTGTATTTATAATGAACAGACCTTGGAAGGCTCTTGATTTTCTTTCCTAATTTAATTTTATTGAGAGATTGAATTTTTGGGTCAACAGAATTACATACACTTTGAGCTGATAAAGGAGACAATTCAAAGAAGTTTACTGATACATCAGCCAACCTGTAATTCCGGAGAGTTTCAGAATTAATAATCTTCATCTTTATAACTATGAGGTCACTTTTCTATTCCCAGAGATAAAAAAAGGAAAAAAAAAAAAAAGAGCCTAAAAATCAAAGTTATATAAGAGAAAGGAAACAGGCTTGTCATAAAAATATTAGAGTAGAATAAGGGGCCTAAAGAGACTGTCTGTATCAGATAAGTAATATACTCCCTTAATAGCCCTTCAAAAAACCACAGGAAAGGAACAATCCAAGAAGAGTAAGTCATCAGAATTTTATCCTTCATAAAAACATAGCACTTGCCCTTTATTGGTGAATTAACCTGCTCTTAGGCCTGAACGAGCACTCCTTCTAAACCTCTGCACATTGTGTGTCAACCTATTTTGATATTACTTAATTTATCATTTAGTAGGTAAAACCTTACAGTTACATATCCCCTCATGTTTCTATTGGTTGAATCATACAAGTGTGGACCTGAAGGACCCTATGGACATCATTTAGTTCAACTCTCTTCTCTGAGAAGGACTATAAGCAGCGCTATACCAGGTCAGCTGTGATTACCTGTGGCTTTTTTGTTAGCTGAATTTAGAAATCCTCCAAGGAGGAAGATTCCTCCACCTCTCTCAGTAACCTTATCTAGTGCTGCACTAACATCATAGTGAAGATTATTTTCCTAATGTCATATCTGAACCTCTCAAGACACAATTTGTGACCACTGGCTCAGGCTATCCATTCCTATAATGCTGCTTATTTCTCCTCTTCAGTTTTGAAATGGGAAGAAAACCAAGCAACTCTACTACCAAGCAGCTCTACTGAAGAAGTTAAACAGATTTCGGACAGAAGAATAATGGAAAAAAATGTATCTTATGGACGTGAACTCACTGTGTGTGTCCAAATTCTCAGTCTCCATGCAAAGCTCAAATAAATGAGCCAAGACAGTGCTGATGCATAGCAAAGTTGGAGAAGTGTAAGTTAAGAGCCAAGAAGCAAAAAGCCAGATCTATTTCATAACTAAATAACAACTATACTCAAGCATTAGTAACCTCTGACAAGTATTGCCTGATGCAAGAAGTGCTTTTGGCTGCTACAAGAGCAGGAACTGAGCTCCTCTTGTACAGAAAATGTAAAGTGGGTCTGTAAGAATATTTTGTGGCTGGAACTAACACAGTGAGGCCTTTATCTTCTTCACATGTGCTATAATATTAGCCCACTTGTTAAAAGCCCAGCTAATTAAAAAACATGTCACCTTATCCCCTTGCATCTTTATCTCATCTTCATCTGAACAGCTGCTGACATGGATGGCATGGAGTACAGATGTGGACAAGGCACAGACACTCTACTACAATTCCAGACATGGACTACCAAAACCTGTAACTGAGCTCCACCATCAGCTGCATCAGTTCTAGCAGTTCAAATCATCGACTGATAACAACCACCATGAGCGATGTAGAAAATCACACATCTGCCTGCAGTGCCAGGCAGAACTCTCAAGCCTCATACGCTGAGCATGGAGCCCAGGGAAATGCACCCCTGAGCAGTACTGTCCTACAGCCAAGTCTGTATTTCCTGTACTTAGAGCACACTGCCACGGTTAACTGTCCATTCGGGAGCCCCACCTACTAAATTCAGCTTGCCAGCCCAATCTACGATTCACCAACCAGCAGGGCAAGATATAGTGCTGGTACATAGCATTATTAAGACAGCAACTAAATGTTTCTTTGTAAGCAACGAGTCTCAAATGAAGCATTACATTTGTAGAACTTAGTAAAATGAAACTGAGGTGATTCTAGGAACTGAAATAAAAAACAAAGTTCAGTGCCCTTGCTTTTTTTCTCCACTCTGCTTGCTGACCACTGCAGAATTTCGAACTTTATAGAAGAAAGCATTTCCCTTGTGACACAAAAAAAATCCTATCTATCTGACACAAATATGGCTCATAGTTGATGCAACCTGAAAAGTCATTTTATGACACATGTCCCGCTAAGAAATTATACACCAAGATCCTAAATATGACAAAAACCAGACATATGAACTGAAGACACTTTGGTACAAAGATAAGACAAAGTCTAGAGATAGTTTTTTTTAATTAAACAAATGGGCGAGGAAAGCAGGGACCTTTGGACACATAAACCTTTCCTGAAGTCATTGAAGACTGTACACCTATCTACATTTTCTGAGTGTATTAGCTGGAAATGAATTACACCAGTTGGTTTAATAAAACGTATTCCATCTTTTTACACATCTTGCCATAGTTTGCCTAAACACAACTATACCTAAACTACAACTATACCTAATTTGTATAGTCCAGTGACAGCTGTGATAGTCAATGGATAAGGTAAAATGAATCCAAGTATATGAACTTTGTCAGTAAAATAAAACCTCTTAAAATACTAATTTTCTAATAAAAGGATGTGAAAATTAGGTGAAACTTCTGTGGCTATTGAAGCATCCCTGCACCTCGATACTGAAAATACATGTAGTCTTGATGGTGGAGAGGAGGCTGTCTGCTTTACTATATGACTACCTGTCCCTTGATTACTTTTAGGGACCATCACCACCTTTACAGAAAATATGAAAAAGGCAGAAATTGAATTTTATCCTAATCTGATTAAATTGTATGACTGACATCTCCTTCTTCCTTTTTGGTTACAGGACAATTTTATTGCAGTAGAGGTTCAAAATTTCACTGACATTTCAAACTCCAAACTTCAACTGCCTTTAAATTTGAGTTTTACTGGTTGCTTAAGAAGACATTCATAGGTGAAGTGTGTTTAATACTCTTCATTCTACAGAGAAAAGTGCTGCCTCAATTTCCTAAAGATGCTCCTCTTCCTCATAAAATTAGCAAATGCTAATAGCCATGTGCAACTCTGCATCACTGCTAAATATAATATAAATGTTTTAGTAGGCTTATTAACCAACTACCCTATCCATCTTATATAAATCCAGATCAGGCAGTATTCACTATGGATAGATAAATGTCAATATTCACAGCATATTTCATCACACTAGGTCAAAGAGAGATCCATTGCTTTTGCTACTGCTGCACATGCAGAAGGGCTTGGCTGCAATAGAGTATAAACTTTTGGGTTTGAATTCCACAAAAAATAGCTCCCATTTCTTCTTACAAGAAGAATGCTGTGAATTATGGGATTCACTCTCTTAAAATTACAAACGGGATTGTCACTGCCTCCTATATTTCCCATTGCCATCTGAAATTTTTACCTAAGGCGATGAGAAACAATGAATATATCCTGAGAATACAGGATGCAGAAACCTATTAAAACTGCTCTATATGTTGTTCACATTATTTTTGCCTAACCCATTATCTTTGCCTCCTCCAAAAATTATTACCTGAACAATGTCATGATTTTACCTACAGCATCTCCCATTAAAATGAAGTATTCAAACTCAAATTGCATGACAGGACCCAAGACACTAATTCTACTTCCTCCAGAAAAAAAAAAAAGCAGAAAAATACCCAACCAAACAAAAAACATTAAGTGGGCAACAGATTCCACTAGGTACTTGGGAATTTGATGTCCATCAAAACCTAGAAGAGTTAAATGATTTATAGTGTCAAACATCTGCTTGAGCAGATGTAAAAAAACCCCCAAAACTGGCACACAATGGAACGCGTATAGTTTCCTAGTTATGAAGAACATGTTTTGCAAAATATTCATTTTGGCTGTGGCTATCATTCTTTTTTCAAACCCCTTCTATAATCATCCTAGCTAAATACTCAAGTGGGAATGTGCAGAACCCTAGTTACAATTCACTTGGCATAAGAAAAGGGTAAGATATTCTCTTTCAACTCACTAAACAATGTGGATTAGCTATTCAAGACAATACATAAGTATTATCATATCATACAGTTTATTAAACAACTCACAGCAAAAGTGAGTTGCGGAGTACTTACCAGTACATTAGAAGGAATATAAATATTATTGCTATAGATTAGTAGAAAGGTCATTCCCTCAAATACTTGTGCATGGTCTTTTGCTAAAAGATAAAAATACAGCAAGATAAAAAAAAAAAAAATACTCGTTTGCTGATGACAGTAATTGCCAAGGAATAAGACATTAATCTAAATCAAAAATTAGAGTTTAAAGTACTGGAAGAGAAAATAGATGTGTGTTGGGAGCTACTCCCCATAAAACCTATTACACCTCTCTTCTGACACAGGCAAATCCCATAAATAAATGCAATTAGTTCCTTTACTCATTAAATCCTTACCTTCAAGGTAGGGATTAGGACTCTTATTTTTTTTTAATGCATAAGGTTACATTTATAAACTATAAATAATTCATAAATGCATTGAGTCTAAGCTAAGCTGACTAGGAAACAAACGTACGTCTGCCTTCCATACAGCCTTCATAACAAAATTTAGGTCTGACATGGTGGGAAAAGGCCTTGGTGGACAGGCGCATCAGGAGGAATCAGCACTGGCTTGGCAACAGGGAAAGTGACCCAATCTGCATATAGAAAAAAGAATGTTTTGTTATTTCCGTAGTTTACTTCATCTGGTGGTTAATCATATAAACTTAATGGAAAATTGTGTATAATTTTTGCAAAGATATGGGAGAAAACATGAAGTTATGCAAATATATTGGAGGTATCTAGTCATTAAGAAGCTTTTGGATAGGAATTATCATCAAGTAATTTTAAGTCATTGGATAAGCTAATTACAAAACTATATTGACTTTTGCTTCCTAGGAATTTCCTAGCTTTTTTTCTTTTCTTTGATGCTTATACTCATGTCATCTATTAGGCTATGGTTAGAGCCTCACTGGAAAAAGAAAGATCTTTCCACATAGCATGGGAAGAGAGCATGGGAGGCAGAAAAAGAAAAGAAAAAAAAGAGGAAGATTACTACTTCTGTAACAGGCTGCTACCTCTTTAAAATTCAATTAATTTTCCCTTCCATTCCTCTTCAATACTTGTGAATATTACCAATGAAATAAAGCCACTGTCAAATAAGTCAGTTTTACTCAGTTACATAAAAACTGGAAACAAAATGTCTTCAGTGATATAAAGAAATAACATTGTTTGGAACAGAGGCATGTAGTCTTGCATGACTGCATAAAGTTTCCCTGAACAAAACACTAAGTTTAGTTTTTGTGGTAAACATTTGGTTTACCACATTTACATAGCAATTTTAACTCAAATTAAAAACAGATTTTTAAATAGTTTCAAGAAGGAAAATGCTCACTGTGAAGAATCTTTTTCAAGATCTTCTACTCACTTTAAGATGACATATTTGGTGTCCTGTGTTTTTATTCCTCCTTTGTTGCCAAAGTGGAATTTATCAAGGCTTGTGGGTCTTGCTACCTTTGGCATTTTTTGCAAACATGATCCTGCAACAACATCATATAGAGGCAGAGTAGGTGCTTATGTGAGGTGTCATCAATTACTTACCAAGGTCATCGCATGCTGTATTCTCTGAGAATGATATTATATGCACTCTTTCATAGCCTGAAGGAAAATATATTGAATTATCATATCCTTTTTTCAAAATAATATTCTGATTATTTTTGATCTAAGTTAATATTCAGTCTAAAAATGCCAAGAAGAGAGATGATTTCAATTTAAAGTCTATTTAACCCAGTGCAAGAGAAAAATAGTAAATTACCTACATAGATCGGATAATAATTTAAGCATGCCCTGCTGTTTAAAAATTAATGTAGCATTGTTGTACTACTACTACTATCATCATTATTGTTTTGTTTTAAATTAAAAAAAAAACAGGGTGACAAATACTAGGCTGAGAGGTATCTAGACCAAGCTAAAAGAACATACCATAGAATTTCTCATCCTGTTGACCACTGAACATGCTATGGGACTACAGATGATCTACAAAACAACAGCAAAATACGACCTGCCTCTGCCTATGTGCCATCAAGTAAGCCGGCAAACAAAAAAAAAAGTTTAAAAACATTCTATAAAATGTACAAAATGTAGCCTAATTTGTATGTATTTGTAAAAGGAAACTATGGTAGCCAATATTGCACAAGATGGTCAAGGGACTATTAATAAAAAAGATCAGGTTCATAAAAAAAGCCTGTGAAATACAGAATCTAGAGGTTTTCATCACTAAAGAGACTTATTTAATCTATCCATTTAGCAGGGGACATGTGCCTAAATGGCAAAGAATGACCTGAAGTATCTTGCCATCTTATCCACATAACAGGCACAAAATGGTAGCTGTAATGCAAACTATCAGGGCGTTTAAACAGAATAAATGCTTACTCAAAAGTGTTGCCTTTAGGAGTATCAGGAAAAATCAGTCTCAGAATTTGGTCCTAGAGGAGTAACACTGAAGATTATCTATAGTGATGACCTTTACAGGACTGATGTCTGCCCGTCCATTTAGAATTGGATTGGTACTTGGTTTTGTTTCGCATGGGTCTCCTGTAAAACTATATGGGGATGCCATTACCTCCTGCTGTAGTTCCATGAAAGGCATACTGATGAAATTAAGAAGTGAGCATTTTCTTTTGAATGTCAGGCATGAGACGTCTAATAGACCAAACTAATAAACCATCCTGGCTTACAGTAGCACTCCCTAATACTGCAATACAATGCCAGTGACAAATATAGTATTTTGTTGCCAGAAAAAGGCTGTTTTGTGTTTCGTATGTGCATGAAACCCTGCAAACAAAATCGTGAATGCTGACAGTATCATTACCTTGCTCTTGTGCCTTTAAACATACATAAAAATAATCACTGGGCCAGCTTACCAACTCTTTCCAAATATGCAAGAGTGCTCTTAATTTAAGTGCTGCACTTAAGATAATGGTCAATATGGAACATTGACTAGTTAACATCAATGAAATCAAGCAAACTTCCTTCTCAGAAGCCTCTGAATGCACCACTGTGTTCTGCGAATTCAGGTGAAAACATTCCAGTCAGTAGCACTAAAAAGGAAAGGAAAAACAGGGAGTCCAGAATCGATGCAGCTCTTTTAGAATGGCATATGAACATACAATACTAATATATCCAAACTTGCTTACAATCAAAACGGATTTGTTTCAACTCCACATAGACTGAAGAGGAATAACAAAAGTTCTGCATTCATATGGTGACCACTGACCAGGACTTATTTTGCCATTGTCACCCATTGGCTCTACTTTCACTCTATATGACACAATAGCACTGCATTCTTTCTTCCTTTTTGCACCATGCTACTCTTTGTCATCCTCTAATGGGTGATGATGGTAGTATGGGAATAATGTTTCAGTGAAACAAAGGGACTGTAACTTCGGAAAATAGGCCAACCTACTGGCAAGAGATTGCTTATTCCCTCAGGGAAATGACTACCTTGGAAAAGAATAAAATGATGGACCTAATCCAATTTTCGTCAAATATAATTGAAGTTCTTTCTCTGACATTGCTGAGAGTGAGGGTGGGCCCGGAGGAAGAATCTCAAATCTGATTGATATTTTTCATTTATCCAATAGAAAGAAGAAGGAAGGGCATAAAGAAAGAAAGAGAGAAAAGAACCACTACAAACAACCACAACAAAACCAGACCACAAACAATCCAGATGAAGTTCTAGAGAAGTTCTCTTCATTGTTGCTGGTTGCTGTGATGCAAGAGACCTCTATCTTGTTTGGTACTACCTTTCTCTGGAATTCAAAATATTATGGAAATGAAAGGCAGTTCCAGCTGCGAACAAAGTTCTTCAAGTGTGTATTAATCTTGCAGCAGCTATAGGATATGGGATGGCAAGAGTCTACTTAGATTGAATCAGGGAATGGCATCAGTCTACTTTGAATGAATCTTTTTTTTTTTTTTTAATTGATTTTGGCTTCTCCTTATTCATGTCCATCAAAGGGAGGTTTGAGGGGCCAAGAAAAAAACCCATATATAATAGTATAACTACCAGGGTCAGGCCTTTTTCTCTTAATTGACTTTGCCTACAGGCTTCCTACACAAGAAGTCCAACAGGGCTGGAAAATAGGGTCCATGTCTTTAAAACCCTAGTCCTATGCATTTATCCAATGGGATATATTTTGGGTGAAAGACATGTCATGAGAAGTAAGAGGCAATGCTGGAAAGCAGCTTCCAGCTGCTATGATATGGCAGTCTTTCTGCTTCTTAGTAGCTAGCTTATATAAATAATGGTCTGATCTGAAAGGCTCTTCATTGTGGATCTGCTTCATGGTTTGAATTCATGTTTGCAAAATGCAGAGTATATCCCTTCTCACATGAGGACATGTTAGAAAGCACTGAAGAGAGTCATTTAAAAGAAACTATAATACTCTTTGCAAGCCTCATATTCTTTGCTATAGCCTGAACACTATAGCATTTATGCAAATAGTGACAGCTGCAGCCCCTGCCAGACAGAGTTTTATGTCAGAACAGCAATTGAGAACAACAAAAAAAAAAGAAAAAGAAAAAGGAACATATTAAAGTTTAAAACTTGTGGTTTGGTGTTCCTTTTTCCTGTTTTCCCCCAAATCATTTGGAAAGATACCCCTTCTACCTCCTTTTAAAGAAATGGAATTAGGAATCTCCAGGCACTTCCCTCTTGGGTTAATTTCTGGAAGTTGTAAGAATACCAAAATAGCTTAGAGAGATTTACACAAAGGAGGTAGTGTCCAATGAGAGTCACTAGTCAATTTTTAATTTATGCAAGGAATAAGGAAGTTCCTACTGGAATGGATCAGATATGGACCTATCTCCCTAGAAGAAGAGTAGGGAGCATTGTATCTGTTGCAAAAATTTCAAGGGGCTCTTCATGGCTTGTACTGGATGCGCTCTGCATGGGAGAGCATCTCCCCAAACTGACTCACCAAAGGTTTCTGTATCCCTGCCAGGTCCCAAAAAGTGATTTGGCCCCAGTCCCTTGCCTCTGACCAGGTTACAAAACTGGTTCTACTCATTTAAGGATTTTCTCTTTACAAACACATTTTAAGTGACAGAGAGACATGACAGTCTATTATTTATGGCAAGTAACAAAAGGTAAGGCTTCTGTACTTTTCATTCATCTCTCACATGAATAGACATACAGATTTCCTCTCGTATCTCACAGGTTCAAGATCACCAGAGCTTAATAAACAGCCCATAAAGAAAATAACCATATTTGTTTTATGAAGTTACTAGTTTCCAACCCCTCCCAATTCAGCCTCAAACCCCAAAATAAGACTTCCCTCAAAAGAACTAACTTGTGTTAGCTTATGCACATAAGAACCTCTTTCGACACTAACATCAAATAAGCACTTTGCAATTTAGTATTCATTACATGAGGGGAAAAAAATACTTTGGGCATTGCTTATATTCAGATTAATGCTGATCCATCTACAAGAATGAGAGCTCTGGGATCACAAAGCAGGCTAGGATAGCTAAAAGTGAAGATGAAATTTAGGCAAGAGGCAAGAAAACATAAAAAAATTTCATATATCAGGTATGGTAGTCTATACACAAAGAAATCATAAGATTTGTAAAAAGCAAACACCAGTCCCTTACAGCACAACAGCAATCTCCATTCCACAAGGTTGCCAGAATGCCAATCAGTTTCTGATACAATATTTTATGTCACTTACCTTAATATTTACTTACATTTACTTTTTCAAATAATTAATGCTTTAAAATACAGCTGAAGAGATTTTGAAGATCAGCACACTGCATCAAGAGGCATTGTTTAAAATTAAGACTCTTTGGTAGTAATGTTTGACCAACCATTCCCAAATAGGTGTTACTAAACTACTGCAAAACTTTTTTTAAGGCTGACATCAGCAAGATTCTGACAGTTTATAAAATCATGTCCCTATGCTAGCATAAATATTAATTTCGTGCTGGCCTTTCTATACTCCCCAAATTTCCTAATTTGTCAAAAGAAAAAGGCAATCTGATCTTCACATAACTTCAATGGGGATAATATCCATACATACCAGCTGAGGACCTAGGCTGCAATGTCTCATTGTCTTCTGATATTTTCCTAGACTCAAGTCAAAACACAATGGGGTTTCAAAATTTATCTGCATGCTAGTGAGGATGCAACTGGTAGACTGCGCTTGCACAGAAAACGCTTTTGTTTATTTGCACCTCTCTAGCCAGTCATTAGAAACCAGCGGAGAAGAAGAAAACAGCTTCAGCACAGACCTATGAGTAAAATTTCCCCCCCCCTTTTTTTTTTTTTTTACATCTCTTTTCTAAGGTTTTCAGTGTTTTCCCTACGTTCTGCCGCAGCCATAGGAGCAGCAGGTGAGCGAACCAAGAACAGCCCTGAACGCCAGCAAGTCTCCAGCTCTAATCCCAGACTTCAGCACCACGCTGCTGTATGCGCTGGGCCAGTTTTTTGGCTAATATTGGTCAAACCAACTACCAGTGTAAGGAAACCTCAGCGCTGGGGGGGTCTGGGAGGTGCGTACGCGTGGCGTTTCACCTCTGATCCTTAAAAGGGGCTTACGGTGGATGGAGAACGGGCAAATCCCCCAGCAAAGGGGAGCGCTGAGTTTTACCTGTGTGAGGGGAGGGGAGGTGGTGAGGTGAGGCGGACAGGCCCTTGCACCTCAGGGCCAGCGCCCGCATCCCCCGGGCTCAGCCGCCCAAGGGCCCCGACTCACCGGGCAACTCTTCCCCCTGAGAGAGCCGGCAGCGAGAGGAGGAGGAGGACAGAGACCTCCCTTGACCTGCTGGCCACACTTCTGACTCAGCCCAGGATGCAGTTGGCCTTCTGGGCTGCAATCACAGAAAGCTGGCTCATATCGAACTTCTCATCAATCAGCACCCCCGGGTCCTTCTCCTCAGGGCTCTCTCTACTAATTGGAGTTTTATATGACAATATCAGGTTCAGTCTGCCTGTATATTATTTGAACAATGGTTGCAAAAATTACTGAGAGACCACCCTGTCCACCTACTCATCATTTTCAATTATATTAAGTCATTTTTGAACTTGTTTTAACTAGACACTAAAATTTAAGGGGGTGGATTACCTTCCCAAATGTTTCAGATTTACATTAAGAGAAAGGCAAACCTGTGAGATCGTCACATGGAGAGCCTTTGGGGAAGACTTTTCTGCCTCTTGCCTATGTATACGCAAGGGCATATGTATCTATCCTCAGACAGCAGTCCTGGTTGAACGACCCCTTGAGACATAACCTGCTATAGGCTGGGACAGTGTTTTGGGGATCCTCACTGTGTGCTTATGGGGCTTTAAAGTGCTTTGTAGGATCCACCATTGACTACCGTTGTGGTCAGTGAGGTGTTTCAGCCAGCCGCCACTGGCAAAGTTTCTGGAAGATCTTTGAAAAATTAGAATATGTGCCAAAATACGAGCACGCTGCCTGGAAGTCCACAAATCCGTTTTAAGGCTCACCAGCACAGAACATGCCCTGCCAACACCTTGTTGCTGTTTTAACAGACGACAGGTAGTGCTATAGAAGCACAAATTGAGGTGCGTGGGGTGGCAGTAAAGGACATGCATTTGACTCATATTTGAGGATTCATAACTGCATATATACAGTTTAAGCCAGCAGATTTAAAGTAGGTACATCACAATATAATACATGTTTTCAATTATACTTACTTTAAAGTATAAATGATTAAATAAATGCACTTTACACTCTATCAAAAATGTGTTATTATTAATGAGTAGTAATAGTAATAGTAACAGCAATAGTAATAGTAGTAGTAGTAATAATAATAATAATAATAATAATAATAATAATAATAATAAAACAACCCCAACCCCTAAATTACTCTGTTCCTCAAAATCACACAAGTATGTCAGGAAAACAAATAACTTTCAACATTAGAAAAGGTTTTTCTATGATCATTAAATAAATAATAATAAAAAAGCTCACATATACATTACCTTATTGCCTTTTTTTCCCCCTAGGTTCCGATTTAATGAAACAGACCATTTTTCTACACTACTAACTTTCTTATTCCAAGAACACCATGGAAATAGAGACCTATATAAGTATTCTTGAAAATATTGCTTCATTTACAGTTTTCAGAAATACTTCCCACAAGAAATCTGATGACAAAGACAGTCAAAACAGGAAAAACAATAGGAAAGTTTATGACGTATAAAATGAATTCTTCAAAAGAATTTTGTTTCAAAATGCCAAGGGTTATAAGTCAACTATATGCAGCACATATTACTCGTTTTTTTTTTTTTGTTTTTTTTTTTTTAATTATTTGCCTAAATATCTGAGCAGGGATAGAAAACTGCCTGCTTCCAAACCGTGTTACTCTGTAATGGGAAGCACACTGATTTCAGACACCCGTTCCCGGTGTGTGAGGCGCTCCCTTACCTGCTGCCCATAAAGGCAGCTGTCATTTTAACCCTCCCCATTGCCCTGTCCTCCACAACACCGACAGGCTCCTCTTCCACACAATTTGTCTCCATTATTTTTTTTTTTAATTATTATTATTTCACGTATAGGCTTTCCTTAGCCTCTCTGTTGCCTTTTCTTCCTTTCTCTTTTTGTTTTCAGCATCCCGGAGTCCCTTTTGCATTCTCAGTCTTTATCCCATCCTACGCATAACCCCTGTACCTTCCATTCTTTCCCCAGCTTTCCAAGTGCCTGTGCCTGCTCACAAATCGTAGACACGAAGTAGAGAAGTAAGGGGGAAGAGCAGTCACCATTTTGCCTGACAGGTTTCCGTCATGTCGGGGCTGGGGACAGCCCTTTTTCCAGGGGTACCCTCGCCGTCACTGTGAATGGCAGAGGACAGATGTTGTGACTAAGGGCAATTTGAGGCTTCAGTTCTGTTTTAAATAACAGGAACCAGGAATTTTGATTATGGTTCAAACATGGAAGTCTGATTACAGAAATCTTTAATTTGTGCCCAGTATGACAGAGCTAAAGTTGAAAGCTGGCCCTATTGGTATGAAGGGTAATTCCAAAAAGAGAATGTGTCTGTTGTACCTAACCTTATCTCTTTTTAGGAGGGAGATGAGACTAAAGCTGCTGATTTTATTTTCTCTGCCTTCATGCTCTTTCTATGGCCCTTGCAGTAGCTTTCTTTCAGCCTTTCCTATAGTCACCGATTCCATCTACCAGGATAACTCGCAGTCATTGTAGAGGAAAATCGGGTATGCTTTTTGCAGGTTGTCCCTGTTGAAATTGTTACAGTCTGTCCTTTTAGATTGTACTTTTTCTTATGATCCTGTCCAATGAATCATAGCAGATCCAGTTATAGAGATGATACTTCCATGTTTGCTAAAAATAAAAACTAACCCTAAATTTTGGAACAAGATATTTGTTCTTTAAGAGCTAGATCCAAAATCAGTGATAATTTTGTGGATGGGGTCCTTAAATTAACATCTTAGGTGAACAATTTTTCTATTAGCCTTATTTTTTCCACAAATTCTAGCTTGACATTTTAAAATGATCCCTTAGCCAAATAGAAAAGTACTTCTGGTAAGTCAGCATATGGTAAAGAATATCCTAGAATCACTTCACAAATATGCCAAGCTTGTGTTCTGCAACTGTTAGGCAGGTTTTTTCTCCTTCTGATTTTTTCATGAGAAGAAAATCTGTTAATATATGAAGGTACTGCAAGATAAAGTAAAAATCCAGTGGATTTAACCAGCTCATCATATTGTCTTTACCTTACGGATATCTTATGTGTTAAATTAATGGCAAAAAAATTACTCAGTATGTTAATTTCAGGGCGGAGGAATTTTATCAGTAGATACTAGCTTTTTATTTTTGTAGCAATGCAGGTCATACTGAAAGATTGTCTTTCAGCCTCCTGTGGATGCTTAAAACTTGTTTTCTTATGGTCAGTGGAAAAATTATGGAGGTTTACCTTGTGAATTGTGTTGTGTGTGAATTAACGAGCTTCTCAATAATTTTTATGCTATGGGCTTGGTAGTCATGTGAATGAGTTTGTATTTTTCTGTGCTGTCCCCTAGGACACTTGTGTGAATAACATGATCTTTCTCAGGGATGAAAATTGTAAATACAGAAAATTTATTTGAATTATTTTAGGAAGGAAGGGATCACATCCCTGACAGCTAGAATATGCCAGCCATTTTGAGAAAGAGAGAGAAAGACACACACACACGGCAGAAGTGGTTCAATTTTATAAGGATTGCAGTCTCTGTCATACTGGACACGTGCTTGACATGTGAATAGTAATCAGCAGTGCTGCAGTAGCTGTGGGGCTTATTATTAATTTCTTAATTTAATTAGAATATTATTTGATTTTTAAGTATCAACCGTGTATGTTGGACTTCCCAGGGAATAGTGAGCTGTAGCCATGTATCATAGGATGTCTTTAAAGAAAGAAACAGGTGAGGATGTCTGTCATTCTAATCTGTGTTTATTTGAGGTTTGAAATACTAAGAATCAAAATTGGATAAGAAAACCTACTTTGCTGTACATTCTAACAAGATTTGGGCCGTAATTTAAAATCCTTGGTTTGGGGAGGGGGAACGAGGGGCAAACACGCAAAGCGTGAGAAGATGTGTTTTCTCTATGGTTATATTAGTAGAAATATCTTCTTTCAAGATGTGTTGTTAAATTACCTCATATCAGACAGCAGTTAAACTGTGCATCATTATATGTAGTGGCAGAAGATAGGCCAACCATTGGGGAAAAAAAAATTTCTTCACACAAATGGAAGTGGGCTATGTGAGAAATAGCTGTGCAGTACTATCAGTAAAAGACTCAAACCTTTCAGTTGTGATCTGGTAGTTTTCATGTATTAAACAAACAAAGAATACACATAATGAGAAACAGACATCATTTCAGTATAGAGCCTAGTAATTCTCCTGCATTGCAAGTTTGCAAATTCTTTTCCATTCATAAAGAGGGGAGTGTGTAGCACAAAAGTGGGGTAATCTCTTAAATTTTCTAAAAACACAGTACAAGCATGAAAATCTCACAGTGGCTTTCTGAACTACTATAAAGAAGCTCTCTGATTTATTGTAATTGAGATGAAAAAAGCATGAAGAATTTTTCCAAGACAGCGTGAATCCCACCAATTATGCTACGATTAGAACCAGTAATTTTGACAGACTTCAAGTGGCAGAATAAAATCTGGTGGCCCAAATTGTTACCACCTCGGGATGCCTGCCCCTCTGCTGACACATTGCTGCCCCTCAGGCAGAGATGTCTGATTCACTTCTGAATTGATTCCAAAACCATTGCAGTTTTCAGCCAGTATATTACAGTCAGTTGAAATTAATATCTGTTAACGTTAATAAACTTGGTGAACCACGGTGTGCATTCAGGAATACACCAATAATCAGATCAGGTGTCCCTGCCTTGAAAGTAGCAATAGCCAGCAGAGAGAAAACTGGGGAAGGGGAAGATAGTAACAGCTTTAGCTGTTATGTTTTAATCTGCTGCTGAGTCTGCTAGAGCCCCTGTTCTCAACCCTTCGTCTAAGACATCAGACCAGCTACTGAAAGGTTGTGCCAGTGCTCCAGTTCAATGCATGCAGTGCAGGCAAGTCCCTCTGAAAAGTGATCATCATCTAAGAACCACCCACATATTCTGGAGTAATTCATTAAGAAAGTTAAAAGCCATCAGGTGTTCTCTCCACTTAAGCAGATTTGAGCTGAAATGTGCTGGTGAAAAAGAATGTATGTTTCAAATTAAATGAATATATTAAGCACAAAAGAATGTGTATGGCATATACAGAAGGCAAATATATTGAATTCTGAATGCATTTTAAAAGCAGCTTAAGACTCAGACTGAGAGAATGAAAACCAAAGAATGTTGTTATTTTCTCTATTTTTAACCTAAATTCTTTGCTGTGATTTAAGATGAGTAGACAAAAGACTTCCACAAATTGAAAGCATCAAAAAAGAGAAAACAGTCCCATTCCCTTGTGTTCACAGACTTCCGTGCTGATCACAATAAGGACAGAATTGGTTCTTCAGTTAGTTCTAGATGGGGATGTATTCCTACCTCACATGAAGGACATTATGCTTCTATCACAGTTTCTATCAACTGTGATAGCTTTGATTTTAAAGTATGCCTGCGTCTACTTCAATGCTCAGTATGTGCAGTAATTCCTGTGCATTGATAGGTTATTTTGCAGAGACTGGTGAGCACAAGTTTTTCTCCTATGTTAATTATGTTCAGGATCCTGAAGTTCTGAAATGAGTTTTGATCTCAGTGAGTATAGGACTGAGCCCTTTCTTGTGTAGATGTACAGGTGGAAAACCTAAGTGACGTGAATTTCTGTAACTGCTCTACAATTGCAGTGCTCCTTCTAAGTGATATGTGCGTCTTTATATGTCAAATCAAAACAACTTGTGTGCGCTCTCCTTGCTTACTTGTATGTTTCTGGTGGCTTCATTCACTTAACCTTAATAATGTGAGCGGGATTTGCTTCTGCAATGATTCTATATGCAATCTAGGTCTGAACTAACACAGCTGTGTTTTTAAAAGGAACAATGTATTGTTCATACCTTCTTTGCTTATTGCTTATCAGGTTTACTAGAAAGCAGTACAAGGCTAAAACCTCATGAAGCTCAAAGCTACAGAAAGAAGGCATTGTGGGTTTCCTGGGTCTCCATTATTGTCACACTGGCTCTTGCAGTGGCTGCTTTCAGTGAGTATTGGGAATATTTTAAATCTTCACACCTCTTCCTTTTTTTTCTTTTGGGCTCTTAGAATTTCTCTCTTTGTGGAAGCTTTCTCATGTTTTTTTCTTCACAACTGCTAAAGAGGTTTCTCTCTAGACTGCCTGTGTCTGCATGGTGCTTATAAATTAGTAAAACTGTTGGTTTTTTCTGCAGAGGATAGTGTTGTTGAAGGTCGGAGAAGGAAACAGGAGATGTTGATTCCTGTTAGCATGTATGCATGTGGAACAGTTAATTTTACAGAATAGTGTAAAAATCATTATGCACTGGAAGCCTTTAATCAAAGAGGTCAAATACAACAAGTCTTAATCCACCTGCGATTTGTAGTGGGAATGCTATAATAAAGAATAGTGAATTGTAAGGGAGAAATATATATATCAATATGAATAAATAAATATAAAATTTATTGATAAATATCAGTAAATCTAATCAATATATATATATATTGTATCTTTATTACACCAACAGATACCCTAACACAGTGCTAATCTGCAGGAGAAATACCAGTTTCTTTTTAAGCCAGTGTTTTTTCTTTAAGTTTCAAGACATTTGTCTAGTTTAGCTTTACACAAAGAATTTGGAAAAAAACCAAACCCAAACCACTGTTATATGGAAAAAGGAAATATATTTCTTTTATTTCAAAACAGAAGAAAATGCTACGTTGTGTAAATAAAGATATATTTTAGTTCAGTGCAAATTTGTAAATACCAGCTTTCTATCTTGGTCAATTAAGTAACACTGCATTACTGTAAGGACAAAAAGAAATGTGGAATCTGGAACAAAATCTTTACAATGGCTCATTCTCTGTTTAAAAGAAGGAAAAAACAGACGTGACTGGATTTATGTGCTTATGTAAACAAAAGCAAAGCTCTGTCTGGGAGACAAGACATCTAAGATGTCTCAAAACATCATTCTTCAGCTTGATAAAGACAGACTTGCATATTATTTTTTTTTAAAGCTGCAGCAGCATGTGTTTTATTATTCTAATCTACAGTGTACGACCTGCTGCTGGAAGTTGGTGTCAGCTCCCAGGAGACATTATTAGAATCTGACCAAATGGTCTTTGAAAACTCAACATACATTAGTTGGAGTGATTTATATAGAAACACAGGTACTATAACTTGATTCAAAAAGAAGAGAAAAGGGAAGGAACACTTAAAAGCAGAATCTGACACTAAAGAAATTTAATGTGTATAAGAAAGCCGGACATCTGAGTTTCCAGTTTGTTCTGCTTCATGAAAATGCAGTAGTCTGTCTTTGCTACTGAAGCAACATAAAAGTAAGTACTATGTTATAGAATAATTTTGTTACCTATTAACAATATAATTTCAGGGACTATTGAGAAATTGCTTCATTTTATTTTATATTTTCATTTGTCAGAGTTGTGAGACATAAGTATAAAATGGATAACTAAAACATTCAATTTCTTTTAAAAGGATCTTTTTAAAAATTTTCTAAGATTAGTAAGGCCATCTGAAAGCTTTCATTTTCTGTTTTCCTTATTTGTGGCACTCTGGCAGTGTTTAGAAACCCTACAAAAAAAAACAGCAGAGAAGGTAGTCCCTGCCTGGATATACTGTGACTGCATACTCAGCTGGAGTGGATAGGCATTGAACTACTGAAACGAGCTCTTAGTAGTTGACTAGTTATGTGTCTTTGAAATTTATTTTTCCTCGTGGTTTGAAGGGGCTAAATTTATAAAGAAGAAAAGAGGAAGCAGCACACAGATACCCATTAAATCTGTATAGACAGGCTCTTAATATAAGACAGTTGACAGATAACTTACATGCCACAAAAGCATTGCCAGGGCTTTTGATATACTTAATATTAAAACTTTTTAATCTTTGAGGAACATACATTCTCTAGAATTGCTTTGCTCCCCCATGCAATTTCAGCGGTTCTACTCAGTTTATTGTCTCCCATTGTCTGCTCTCTTCCTTTGTGCTGTCCTTTTAGCAGGTTCCTCTAGCCAATCCATGAGTTGGGAGACATGCCAGGTGACCAGAGTTTGCTGCCTGTTTGATATAAATGACTAGTTGTCGCTTTGAGGTGTCTGACACTGCCAATTCTTTGCAAACACCTGCTATTTAAAGCATCCCGTTTCTGTTTTACCTCTTGTCTGTAATAGTAAAGTGTTAGCAATACAGCCCTGATGTTCCATTTCAGTGAAAAATGGGGACCTGCTGTGCTAATTGTTGGGCTACGCTGACTGTATTCTCTCTACTCTTTCTGGTTCCCCTATAAAGTCTCCCTGTAAATTTCTGTTTCATCCTCTTATATGCTTCAAAGTATTTTCTTGCAAGTGTATCTTATGGGGCTGCTTCTTCAGCAGCACATGATATAGTAAAGATACTAGACCAGGGAACTGACATTACTTGATAACTGTAGTTGAAGAAATGGAGGACATAGAGGGTAAAAAAAATACTAAGGGGAGTGATATCTGTGTGCATGATCTGTGTGAAGAGTGGGGAAGTGATTCAGGAGCCTCTTTCCAACCAAGTGTTTGTAACTAGACTTCCTCATGGTCTGCCCCCTCCCTTGAGCGCTTCAGCTTGATCACCATCCTTCCTTTCAAACTAGTCTATTTGCTTCCAAAGCTATAGTTTTCCATCATTAGAGTATGTTGGAATGGTTTATCTTGACTGGTATGAGGTGTTTTCTTTTGATGGGGTTATGACGATGCCCCAGCTGAACTTTCACTTGGTAATGTTGAAAGAGATTGATAAATCTTACTTTGATCTGAATACATAAAGTAGTTTCCTTATTAGGTAATGATCTATGGTATAAGATCCATTGATCTTAATACTGTGTGTTAGACTTAATATTAAAAAGAACCTGTGTATAGTGTATTATAAAACTGTATAAATTTGAATTATGATATACCTATATACGTGTTATATGTTTACTACACAACAGGTGTATGGTATGTATTCTCTCTGAGATGGGCTGTTTTGTGGCCTGAAATATTGGAACACAGAAAATGAAATGCTGATGTATACATCAAAATGAGTTCGGTCTCTTCAGGCTTAGTAACCTAAAGTAGGCTAGGCTGGATATGGAGCAGGATGGCTGCTTAAGGGAAAGTGAAATTGTCATCTTCCCTTTGCTAGTATTGAGAATTGGAATGTACACAGACCATAAAATGAGCTTTTTGCTTTAGCTGAAAAAACAGATCTCTTACTATTGGGCACTTAACATACTGGATTTTACTACAGAAGTGCTCTACTTGTAAAAGACTATTTGGAAGCTTCAACTGCTCTCTCTAAGTACAGCTTCTGCACTCTGTGGTAATGGTTGTGGTCTCATTGTTTAGACGCTGTTGAAGGTGTTGCTTTCCAGCATATAGTTGAACAAGGCTGCAGTAAAGTCTTTATAGAATTAAATTTGTAAGATCCTTGAGACTGGTGAAGCCATACAGTATTGTCTTTAGCGACTGAAAGTTAGATTCACTTAGAATCAGTTATGCATATTCTGGTGTTTTTGGTTTTGTGCAGTACTTTTATGGGCAGATACTGAGCAATGGCTGAGGAATAAGTTCGTTTCACTTTTCATTTCAATGCTGTGTGAAATATGTATACTTGCAGAATTCTTATCAAGAGTGGATTTACATTTTTATAAATGCATAGTCATAAACTGAGACTGGGCATGATAAAAATTACTAAAATGAACATCCTCAGCACCCCAAGTAAGTACTGGAATAATCATTTTAATAGAATTATTTTTTCTGTTTTACAATAATATAAGAAAAGAATGATAACATAATATGAATATATTTTTTTGCAACATATATATGTGTAGTATAAGGCTGCAGTCTAAATAATTTCATAATAACAACTATAACTTTTCTGTAGCTGCAGTATTGTAGTTTCATACTGAGTCTAGTTTCAGAATAATAATAGAGGACAAGGGGCTGTTACAGGGGAATGGAACTCTGGTGTTTTGAAACTCATTCTTAGTTTCTCAACACTTATGTGACTAAAACATAATTTTGAAAAATATGCAAATGTAACTTTTGCTGTTATAGTGTTCTGCTCAAGCAGCTAATCTCTGGTAGTATTGTCAAAGCAGAAAACACACTCTCATTCTATCTGGTATTTTTTGTCCAGTGTAGACTTGTGATTCACAGAATGTAGTTTGTTCCTTCATCTTCCTGATTTGACTAGCTAAACTTGTTTCGTGGTGAATGCAGTAGTTATGTCAATATATCAAAACAATGTATAGACCAAATTCTGCACCAAAAGCTCTCTTTGTAGTCAGAGATTGAGTGAAGATCTAGAGTGTATGCCTTTGTAAATGTAAGCTTTGTAAGGGGCTTTCATGAGGCAGCCGTTGAGATGGAACTGCAGACGGCCTGTGCCAGCGTGGTCAGAGCAAGGCCGAGTAGACCCTGCGTGCTTGTTCATCATGGGAAGAGTTGATGTTGGGCTATTAGCAAAATGCTGGGGAAACGCCAGGCAGGTTGTGAAGTCTGTCCTCGTGGTTGCTTTAGAGATCACTCCTTTTAGATCAACACAGATGTATTTAAGGGTTTAGCTTTATAGAAATAACTGAAAAATTGAGTGCAACCAATAGGTTCATGATTTGAGGTCCTATCCTGGAAAGTGTTTAGTCTGGTGTAGTAAATATGCACTGTTATTTTGAGAAGGTGAATTTCATTCACTACAAGGAAGACATTGAGGGGCTGGACTGTGTCCAAAGAAGAGCAATGAAGCTGATAAAGGGTCTAGAGCATGTCTTATGAGGAGCAGCTGAGGGAACTCAGGTTGTTGAGCCTCAAGAAAAGGAGGCTGAGGGGAGACCTTATCATTCTCAACAACTACTTGAAAGGAGGTTGTAGTGAGGTCGGGGTCGGTCTCTTCTCCCACGTAACAGGACAAGAGGAAATGTCCTCAAGTTGTGCCAGGGCAGGTTTAGATTGGATGTTAGGAACAATTAATCTTAAATATTTTTCCAACCTAAATGATTCTATGATTCTATTAGTCTGTATGGGATCTCAGATGGAAACTTGGTAGATACAATTCTGTTAGTGGGAGTATTTTATAGGATTAGCTATTGGCCCATTGTTAAGATATTACAAGTAAATGCAAAGAAACTGACATTCTGATTTTGTACACAAAATCATTTGTTTCAAAATGAATTACTGAAAAATGATTTATTAAAGTGAGCTTTGACATACTGGGATTAGAGGGACATTTTGTTTGAAATGCAGGGTCCGTACGCTTAGAAATTTGAGGGTAGAGCTTGCTTTCAGATGAAAGCTTCATCCAAGTTCAGACTTACTAACAGACAGATTAAAATGCCAACAAACCATAGAAGGTATGGATCCAGGTCCACTTGCTTCATTGGAATGACTAAATTGAGCTATAAAATCTCATTTTGGTTAGCTATAGGACATGACTGCTGGTTCTTCTCCCATATCATGCTACTCTGGTGCACTGTGAATGGAGTTACATGGGACAAACATTGAGCAGTTGAAGGTGTTATCCTCTGGATGCTTGGATGTGGATGTATTGATGTAATCTGTCACTCCTTATCTCAGGCATACTACTCGGACAACTGATTTGGGGAGTGGCTATATTAATTTATTGACTAATATATCATTTTCCCACTGACCCATTCTTATTCTTGCTTGAAAAGTTAAATATATGCAGGCTTTCCCTTATGTTTGCACAATACTTGGTATACCCTGGGCACAGCTGGGTGTAATAATATTACTACTACTAATAAAGAATGTAAGTGAAGGTTTATGGTTCTGAGGCTCTTTAGTTTGGATATCCAATTCAGCATTCTTTAAAGGTCACTGAATTTCAGACAAATGGTGGTCATTCAGAACTCAAGCCTGTTTTACAGTGTCTCAGCTGGGTGCCTAAACAGAATGCTCCGGGATCACTGACCACGTGAAGAGTCTTGGTCTTTGTATTTTCTTTTCCAAGATCTATGTAGAATTGCATTTCTCGCTTCTAAAGACCTGAGAGGTTTGGTTTGGTTTTTTTGGTGGTTTTTTTTTTTTGTGTTTTTTTTTTTTCCCAGTGAAGCACATTACATTTATTCAGAAAGTTACATTTCAAGTCACAATACCATGCAGGCCCTTAAACCCAAATAAAGGCTAAATACAGAATAGAACTGCTGTGTGATAGTATGCAGATCCCTCATTTTGTGTATTTCTCAGGGCATTTAATTACGTCAGTTACAAAAAGACAGATGCTTCAGGACTGTAGTCTCACAGAAGTGTTAATGAAATATAGAACTTAATTTCCCAAGGTAAAGTTCTGATATTGGTGACTCTCGTGCAACAGAGCTTGGTCCTAACCATATTTTATGTAACATCTAAAGGCCAAAAAAATCCATTGCCTGTGCAGCACTGGCAAAAGATAGCCTTTTGTATAGGTCAGTCTGTACTTAGCAACAGCAAAATGCAATTTTCATTCACTGAAGATGAAATGAGACGCCAGTAAGGGCCTGTCTTTTTTTAGGCATACAAAACTCTAAGTGACTTTCTTGGGAGGAGAAAATAGCATATGGATGTCAAGTTCAAGACAGATAGCTGTTGAACAGAAGTATAGGTCTAAAATCTGCAGTGCTTCACACGTCATGAAATCTTTTCCTTAGTTGGCAGGCAAAATGATGATAGAAGTCTGTGAAATCTAGAACAGGCTATATAATGATCTCTGTCTATGTATTTGAACAGTAAACAGTTTAAAAAATGGTTGCTCTGGTGGAAGTTTATTAAAACAACTGAGTTTGTGTTTAAATGCTAGCCTTTAAACATATGAGCCTGTTGTGGTTTTGCATTAGAAAACTGCAATTTAATCTTTCCTTGTGCTAAGTACTGATTACTTTCTTATGAGAGATCATCCCAAAGAATTCTGAAATTAAAACAGGATGCTGATATTGAGGGAAAACTAGCACTGTAACATCATTTCATGAAGAATGAGGAACATGCAAGTATATTGTCTAGGCTATTTAGTGTAAAAATCATAGTCGCAATTCTTTGTTGTTTTATTTTTCCTTTCTGAGATTGTGAGGTTTTTTGTGCAAAAGTCTGAAATAATTCTGTGCAATATCTAGACCACTAAGAACAGTAACGTCCTTTAAATGAATTTACATCTATATTATATTACATAATTTATGCCATATAAAATAGAATACGCATATTCTAGTATATATTTATTTTATAGCTGGAGATTTTAGACATTTGAAATTTGGTTTTCAGTTTTGCCATCAGATCTCTGCTAGGATTCCATTAAAGGCAACTTTGTGTTTGATGAGTCAGAGGTTCCAACTATGAGAATACAGTTGTTTTGCAAGGTACCATATACAAATAAGTAAGCTAAAGAACTAGGTGGTGTTAAGTAATTGAGCTGGTGTCATGGATCCTACTCATATCCCGGAGAGAGTTACATTGTGCCATTAGAGACAGATGTAGGTAGAGGGCATATGGGAAAAGAAGAACTTAATGAGAAGGGTTTTAGGCACACCACTTGGTGATAACTGAGTGGTGTGGGAATGATGTGCCCTACAGTCGTCCCTACCTGTAGTGGATAAAAAAATTGTATCTTGGCTAAAAGTAGACAAAAATAGTTAGGAAAGGAAGGAATATTAGGTTTATTGCAAGTAGTTGGTATTAACTGTTGTCTGTAAAAAAACCTGTTTGACTTTTTCCTGTATAAAATTGAATTTAAATTATCCTCTAGTACAAGTCTGAATTGCTGCTGTTGCTTTATTTGGTATATCACATAGGTAAGTGGTTGTACATCTGCCCTTTGAAGGAGCGTCACTGCAGTCTTAGAAGTCGAATGTATTTTCAATCAATCACTGTAGTATCAGTTCCACAAAGTAATACCTCAGCTGTTGCAGGCTTACTTCTTGTGCAAAGGCACAAATGTGTTAACAAGTTTCTTTATGAGTGTCTGATATACCAGTAGAATTTGATTTTCATAGATCATGAAATATTTTCTCTGCTCTCCCAATTTAAAAATGAGCTTCTTTCCTTATTGACAGAGATGAACTTGTAATTCTGTGCATCTGGAGCTGAAAATCAAGATTAATGAGAGAAAATGGGTGTTTAATAGTCATTGTACAGTATCACTTTATTGTTTGAAGTTTGTGAGGTTGTAAAGCACTACTGAATTGAAACGAACTCCTCAGGCAGCAATGAAAGTGATGAAAATGAGAACACAGCTTTCTTTTCCTTATATTTTCTTTACTTATGCCAGAAATTTTAAAATATTCATGTGTTTTAACTTAGTAGACAACAAATTGTAAACAACAAAATGTAAACTTGTACCTCATTTAATTTTTTTAATAACATCTATAATTTTTTCTTCACTAGGGAGGTTGATAGTGCTTGGTGTTGACTCCTTGGCGCTTACTCTCCGTGTTTTTTCAGTAAGAATTTTTGAGTTGCTTTCACTGAAGGTTGAAGCTTGTTAGATTTTAATACTTTTTCAGTACAGAGTTCTATTTGGAGATGACTCATCTTGTTTTAGTATACCTGCACTGTAGGAGGAACATGGTGAAATAATCACATTAATAATACCTGCTGCTTTACAATGCAATGTAACGCTCGGCAGGTCTATACCGTGTTGCAGTAGAACGTCCTTTTGGTTGGCTGATGCACGTGCCAACACTGGTGAAGCAATGGTAGTGCTAGATGAGAAACAGGAGCATCTGAGAGTCTGTGGCTATACACAGAGTGGTACCGGAGAAAATCTATTATAATAGAGGGTGATGTTGTTTGAATAGGTGGCACTGCCCCTTCTGAGGTTAATAACCCAGTATTAACTGAAGGACACTTTTGTTTCCGAAAATGCCATCAGCAAGAGCATTAAACTTATGTCCTAGATACTCCTCTTTGTCACATGCTATGACACTTTTTGAGAAAAGACAAGTTAATACTGATCTTGTGAAAAATGCAGTTTGATAAATTAATCTGCAATTTAATTTGAAAAAAAATATTATTTATCATTGAAGGCCATAAACTGCACTAGAACCTCATTATGCTCTGTTAAACAGCTGTGGTTGTCTACTGTAGTGATGTGCATTTCTGGTACATTGTGAAATGATGCATGTGTGTGGTTTGATCAATCCATTATTGTACTTTACTGAAAATATTACAAAAATATTAATCTAAAATAAAAATACATAAAAATATGGTGGAGTTGGGTTTTTTGGTGTTGTGTTGGTTTTGTGTTGGTTTTTTTTCCCCACAGTTGTTCTGATCTCTATTTTGCATTCATAGATTTTGATATCCTGTCAAGCAACTGTAGTGTCAGTTGGTCAAATCTTCCAGGTGGAAAGACTGAAAACTTTTGATACATTGTATTAAAAGGGTAGTACAAGCTGGTCAAATTAATTTTGTTCAAATAAGGATTGTCCTAAGTCTTTGGTAAAGTCTGAGACCAAAAGTCTGGAGACTGGGGAAGGCAAGATGACTTTTAATAGACATTAATCTTGAATTGCAAACCAGCCTTCTCCAGAAAAACCATAAAGAGCTTCTAAGTATCTCTTCTGACTTTCATGTGTGACCCATTACCATTCCTTTTTCTCTGGATGTGCAGAAAAAGGGACAGATAATCTTAACTTCAGAGTTAGAAGCAGCAGATTAGTCAGTGCTTTGTCAAAGAGGAGTGACCAGAAATAACCAGCTGGTATTTTTGCTAGACAGAAAATCTGCAGAGGAAGGGGAATAGTCTGACAAATACCATAAAAATAGTTAGACAAAAAGCATCTGCCTTCCAGGAACTGCTGCAAATAAGTGGCTTTTGGTACTTGCACCAGGAACTCTGCCTTCTGGAGAGATCTCTGGGCCATTTTCATTCTAGGTGCAATGCTCAGAACGTGAGTAAGATCTATTGCAAAACGGGATTCTCTGCTGAATCCTAAATGAAGATTTCTCATCAGATATGAAGACTGCTTATCTTCTGCTATTAAAGATCATGCATCAACGAACTGTTAAGTATAATGTATCTTTTCAGTGTATCAAGGTGAAGAAAATATACCTCTAAGTGTATTGTCCTCAGATCACATTTTTAAATGAAACGTTTTGATGGGCAAAGAATGACAGTATTTCCCCAGGCTCTGAAATGCAAAATCTCAAGTTTTAGAGGAAAGATTTATTACTGTTCAGTGGGAGATTTAATAGAATGGAAATGCAGCCTGCAGTGTCAGCTAGGATGTGTAGCTGGGGAAAATAAAAGCAGCTCCATGCATTCCCATTCTGGTAGGCTTGATAGACAACAGACAGGTTAAGGTATACTTGAAATGCTGAAGTCCAAATTAGAAAGGAGTTCCTTAGAAATAGTGTTTTGTGGAAACCGCGTAACTTTACCTTGATAAAAAGAATGATTTGTGATCCTTCCATGATAAGAATGCTCTTTCAAAGCAACAAGTGGCTTCAGATATTTAATAAAGATTTGTGATGTTTGGAACAGTTAAATTCACATTTATTGTGAATTGAATTAATCCTAGAAAAACGTTTCTAACAGTTCCATGGAAAACATAGGGCAGAGCCAAGTAACCAGCATCAGAGCTGGCTAGCATCATGGAAGCTAGTGACAAAACTGGTAGTGATTGCAGTGGTGGCAATCCTGACTGCATGGCTGAGGAGTTACAAGAAAACTGCTAAACAGCACAAAAAAAAGTAAGACCTGGTACTAGCATTGGTTTATGTTGATTAGTTTGTGTGTGTGTAAGTGCATGCTGCTAGGGATACAGAACGCCAGATGAAAGGCATCAGTCTTGGCTTGTTGTTTTGTAAGAGACCAAATGAGGGCTATATGTATGACTGGAGGATTATTGTCTGCCTCCTGACTTGATAGGCATCGCTATTCTCTGACTTGCTGCTGCAGCTGACATACATCAGACTATAATGTCTAACTATGTGGAACTAATAGTACCCAAAAGAGCCAATTCGTTTGCTTATCTTTGTGGCACATTAGAAACTAGTAATAAACTGTGTGTCCTTTTTATTTAGCATGACTTGATATTTCTGTGTGTAATTAGCTGCAGCAAGAAAAAGAGAGATTGTTTAACAATTCTCTCTCTAGCCATGAAAAAAATAGGTCAGCAAATTAATTCGTACAGATCGTTAGTTAAGGAGGTAAAATTCATAGTTATGTGCCTTTTGCCATGTGAGTTCTGATTGTGGGAGACCCATAGTTACTGCTTTTGCATGTGTTAAAAAAAACAAAAACCCACAACCCAATAAAAAAAAAAGCCATGAACAAAAACAACCCCCAAAAAATCTGATACTGACATGTGGGCAGCAAAATCATCCAATTTTGTTATTTTGAATCCTGGTGAACACTCAAGTAAACTCTGTTCAAAGGGAGATTTCCTGTTACCCTCCCACTAAGAGATACTCACTGGGTTATCGTGTGTACATTTCCCTGCTGAGAAGCATCTGGTGGAGGAAAACAAGACTTGGATTTAAGGGATAATGTTTCAAGTAAGGTTTAATGGCTTATGGAATCTTTAGGCTTGAAATCTAAATACACTTAAAGTAATATGTAGGGACAGATCTTCAGTTGGAGTATGTAGATTTGTTGACTTCCATGGGTTTATTTCAATTGGAAACAGATAAGCATCTGGCCCTAAAGCTTATGGCAAATGATAGCATGATCTTACACCGGATGAGGTGTTTTCAGACTTGTATCTCCTTTTAGCATTTTCTTATTTTTTCGATGGTAACTCTTGTTTTGTCTTTCATTTTTGTGAGACAGTATTTGCTTAAGGCAGCCTGTTTAAACTTTCACAAGCATTTTTAAATGCTGAGGAAAAAAGGTGAATTAACAGTAGCTCAGATCCTGCTAGGTTCACAGAGACCGGGCCAAGAATTTGCTCCAGGGACTATTCTAATCCTGGGCATAGCCCAAGCTTTCTTTGTAGCCTTGGGAAAATGATTTTACTGCCGTAAGCTTGTTCTCCATCTGCACACATCAGGTTTTGATACATGAAAAACTAACTGAATTTTCTGCCAAAAAATTGGCATGTTTTGCTATACAGTAGTTGACACGTTTATGTGTATCCTAAGTCATCCATAGTGACAACATGCTCTGAATTTTGTATGTATGGTTCCAGGCAGGTATTGCAGGCTGCTTCGTCTCAGTACTAGACCTACTGATTTGTGGGACCATTTCCACCGTTTGTTGTGGTTTACCCTGTGAAAGCTCTTTCAAAGTCACAGACTTTTTAGCGCTTTAATGCTTGTGATTGAACATGTTTAGATGTATTTGACTTCTTGTTGCCTGGGCAGTAGTAACTTTACAGGTGACTGATGTGCTTTGGGTTGATGGGTTTTGAGGAACCTGGTGTTTACTCTTGTTTGGATTTTGGTGATGCAGTTAGCCCACTTGCTGTTGACCTGGAACAGAGTAGAGGCCCTGCTAGACAATTAAGAGGACAGGATTGTGCAGTTGTGTATGGTGGTGGCTGTAGGTGAAATAGCTTCATGTTGTGCAGTGCCTCTTGAGGTTCATGAAGTGAAGTACTTAAGGACTTGGATCTTTTTCTTTTTTTTCCTTTTTTCTTCCCTCCCATTTGTAGATGGTATAGAAAGATAAATGATATTAACATTTGTTTTGCAGTGCTGGGAAACTTGTGTTTCTTCTATTTTTTTGAGTAACCATTTTCATTGGTCAGATAGATGTTGGAAAGAGCTTTTAGAACTTAAAACTGCTGTCAAATGAGTACCACTGAGAAATAAAAAAACCCCAGGATAATGCAAGGAAATAACCTGCCTTGAATTCTAAGTGTGTGAAGATTTTGAGATCAAGGAAGAGATCCTTATGGAGGGTGGCAGTTTAAAAAATTTTCAAGTGTCTTTGAGCAGCAAGTAAGATGGTTTTAACCATTGAGAGTTGTCAGAAACGCATTAGTGAGGCCTTGGTTTTCAAGAAAGAACCTATTTTTTTAGCTGTATGTTTGACCCATTGTTCAGTGTAACTTTTTGTGTCAGCACAAGTCTGATGTTATTTTTTGCAGGACTATGTTAGGTTTCTTGCACGTACTTTTCCTTTTTTTGGAAAAATCTGAGCCTGAGGTTTTTGTAACGAAGCTCAGCAGTCCATGGTTCAAAAGTAAGGTTTGAAAGCTGTATCAAAAGTGCAGTTGGATTCCATGAGGTTACAAAAATGTTTTTTCCTTTATTCTTCCCTTTTTTTTTTGCCAAGAGTTGAACAGGCGTTTGGGTTTTGGCTGGCTCGGGTGTGGCCTTATAAAACTAGGTAAGTTACATCTTTCACAGAATACATCGACAGATTGATCACTGCATTTACTACTCTGTAAGAACCTGTTTATAATATGTGATGGAGCTGTGAATTTATTTCAAGGCATGACACAGGGAAGTGAAATGGGAGTCTAGTGGGTCAGACTAGCCACAGCATGTGATGTCCCTGAAGATTGCTATGGTGTTGGAGGATGTCCCCCTAATCCTTGTGGCTGATAAACTAAGCAAGAATCCATTTATAAAGGCTAAGGAAGTCTACCATCGTGAACATTGATACTATAAACCAGAATGGTGTCCCTGCTGGTTTTCTTAGGTGGCTGAAAGTTTGCATCGACCTATTTTAGAATGGAGAAGATAGTCTTTTGATGTTAGAACCATGATGAGCAACTTTCTGTGTATAAAGTTTCACTTTATATGTCCTCCTGTTATGCTCAGAGTTCACTGTGAAATAAACGCAGTTTTGCAGTGACTGTTAGGCACACTGGAGCTAAGTAGAGTTGGTGATTTGTTGCTCTTGCTGTGTACTGTATGCATTTTCTGCATAGGCGTTCTGCTGCAATGCAGTTTTCTGCTGAGCGGAAAAAAACCTTGCTAAATTTTGCTCTTATGAAAAGCAAGACAAAATAATATGCAAAATTCTGTAGTACAGGAGGTTTGCTAAATATGGTACTGATTTAAACAAAACAAAAAAAGCACCCCAAATACTGTGTTAAGTTTGTTTAAAAATTGATAGGCAGTGCTTATCACTGATGACATCAATTTTTCTTGTTCAAAATTGTATCACTTATTGAGTGTACAAGGTGCATGTTTCTGTGATGATATATTCTTTTTTGAACCTGTTAAACTTGTCATTTCAATTTCTGGCATAGAGAGGAACTTTGGATAGGTGGTTTGAGGAAGAGCTACAAATAATTATTGTCTTGCCTAATCTTCAGAGCTATTGCAGCCTCATATGGCATAGTCAGCATTTGAGGATGTGGATGGGAATTAGGGAAGACAAACAGAGGAGTTGTTAGGGATAGAAGATTATGTGCTAACAGTGGATCTGCTGGGTCTACCGGTCA
The DNA here is from genome assembly GCF_000708025.1 of Charadrius vociferus. Lineage (NCBI taxonomy): Eukaryota > Metazoa > Chordata > Aves > Charadriiformes > Charadriidae > Charadrius > Charadrius vociferus. The sequence continues at coordinate 227,939 of NW_009647209.1, forward strand.
GTCCTGAGAAAGTTTCGGTGTCTTGTGTGTCACAAGTCGTGGTTGTCAAGTCTTTGAAACAGATTTTGTTTACAGACCTGCTTTAGGTCCCAGTTCTTCACTGTTCTCATGTGCATTGGCAATACTTGATGTCCCTGGTATGAGGAAAAGCCAAAGGCTTGGCTAGTCATCATATGGGCAGATAACTTGAGTGCTTTTAAAGATAGGAGGTTTTTTGATTTTTGCATCCCCCTTGGATATTCTTAGTTTTACTGTGCTATTGTATAGAGGTGAGCACAATCAGCCTTTCTTTTAATGACTGTCTTAAAAGTGTAGGTGGACCTGAGGATTTCCATGACTTTCACGTAATTCAAGAAAGCAGATGTGCTTCCAATTGGGAAGGAGGGATGGAATTCAGTGATGTCAATATGTTAATGGACTCTGAAGTGGAGCATCCAGGGTAAAACCCACCAAACTAGGCAGCACACCACTTTATAAAGCAGGAGGTGATACTCAGTCATCCTGTCCTGCATAATAGAGGGCAAACAGGAAAAGAAATTGCACGATTGGGTTGCAAAGAAGCTGCAGAACTAATAAACTGGTTTGGAAATCTAATGGGAATGTATAAAGAGCACAAACTATGTGGTGTCTTGCAAAGTACTATGTAATAAGGAACTACATTGTGTGGATGCAGTGTTTCTAAAAATGCATTCTTAGTTTCAGACAAAGTAAACTCTCAAGAGAGTTGGTGTAGCTAAGGGACAAGGGTTATAAAACCAGGCTTGCACTCTGCGCTACAGTCAGTTCCCTTGCTGTTTGGCACAGTGAGCAAGATTGCTTATGGCAAATAATGATACAAAACTGATTTAATTCAGAAGGAGAGTGTCGCAGACTGTCAATTTTTGAAACACTCAGAAACCTTTGGAGAAAGGCACTTTTGAAGGTAAAGAATTGCGTTTGCTGATGCTCGTGGTGTTCAGCTATGTCTCCCCCCCCCGCCCCCAGCCTCGAGTTTCTCATGCAAGTATAAATAGGTTATTCATCAAAAGCAGAGGACACATGAGGACCTGACCTTTGCTTGTAATGAATCTATTTAACTATCATCCAAGTGATACATTTCACAGTTAACTGTAAAGAAGTGATATTGCTACCTGTGCTTTACAGCAGTTTCGCAGTTACACAGCAGTTTTATTCCAAAAAGCAGCAGATTTGAAGATTTGATCTTCAGTTTGAATGTGTCCATCTCTGGGGTCCAATTAGGAATGAATGCAAATGGTGTGCTTTTCTTTTCCTGATGGCCTAGGCTTCACATTTCCAGTGAGCTGGAACTGCAAAAAGTATTAGTTACTACGTGGTACGAGAACACCTTTTAGACCTAAACATTTACTGTCTGTTTTCTACATTCTAACTTTTTGTATGTGTATACAATGATTTCACTAGGGGGTTAGATAAAATGCAGGGAAATTAATAAAATTTATCCCATTAATGATGATGCGTAGCGCTCCTACTCACAGTACTTTATCAGCCTTGATTTCACTTGTGTACCTTTATTCAGAATTGATTTTTACATTCATGAGCTATATTCATGTCTTGTGACCCATGAAAAAATTAAGATAAGGAAAGTCAACATCCTGGGTCAGCAGAAGATCTTGATAAAGGGGTTCTGTTTGGGAGATACTTGGTATTCATTATCTTCAGTGCAGTCAATAGACTTAGGGTCATGGATGGGAAGATTTGACTTTGCAAATAAGTGCATGAAACAAAAAGAATTAAATATAAAAAAGAGCTAGTTAAGTTATGTTTTCCAGTTCAGTCTTACATAGTTGCCACAAAATAAAATGAAACCTATAAGCATGCAGGGTAAACAAAGTACTATGCCCTCAGCACTGTAGCTGTTTGGAAACATCAGACCAATGAAGCTAAGAATCAATCTACTTCAAAGACAGACATTCCCATTATGAAGATACTTCCAGTGAGCACTTGTTCATGCTTTAGAGGTGGGATTTTCACTGAAGCAACTGAGCTCTGTAAATCTTGCTCCTGTGGTTTTAGAAGTTATTAGTAAACTCTCCTCAAATGTCTCCTCTCTCCCTTTGCTTCTGAATACTGTCCCTACAACAGAGTTAGCAGGATGGAGTTTGTTCATTTATTACCTGTATTTCATTTACTACCTTGTAGTAAATGAAAGTCCAGATTTTTTTTTTTTTTTTAATTTAAGTTAGTTGTTTTAGCTTAGGCAAATGCTAGGCTCTAGAAAATCTGAATTCAGTTTCTAGTTCTGGTGCTGGTAGGTCACTTAATTTTTCTGTCACCACATTGCACTTGGATTTGGAGGGCTGCATTCAGTTCTAGTCATTCTAGTCATAATTTAAGATGAAGAATTAGAAATTAAACAGAAATTAGAAGTTTACATGACTGATGTAATTGTTTGTTTTGTTTTCATTGAGATCATTCACATCATATTCATAAGCCGTGGTCTTAGGCTTTGAGATTTTCAGGAAAAATATCTTTTTCTAAGTGTTGGTATAGTGTAGAGTATAGCATAGAATTTAACCAGTTTTAGGTAGAAATGATAGCACTAGGGTAGCTATAGAAATCACAGAAATACAGCAGGTGGTACTTAGGATCTTGAATGAGGTTTAAATGTACTTGCATATGGTTTTGTTGACTTTCCTCCTTTTTGCTTCATCTATTAAAAAAAAAAAAATTCATTCAGAATTCTAATACTGTCTTTTCAGATCCTCTTCAGTCCTCCAACTGAGGTTGGGTGGGATGGGATCAAAACGTCACGCTTCCACGTCACCCATAGGTACAACACCGTAGAGTTTGAGGTAGGGATGAGAACCCTGGCCCTAGGGAAGCTTTTGTAGGATTCTTCCTCTTTCTTCAATAGGTCCAGAATGTCATTTGCTAACAGTATTAAGAATTACAAGGAGTATTTGTTTTTCCCCATTCCACTTGGCTTGTATGGCCTTTTTGGAATGCTTTCTGTCTTTGTTTGCTATGATGAAATTTATAACTTGAATATAGTTTTCTGTTCATGAGTAGTTTGTTCACCTTGCTGTGTTCAGATTCAGTGATGGTGTTCAATTCAAGGTGGAAGAACAAAACCTAACTCTTCATGTCCCACAATTATATTTAACAGTGCTTTATGTCTCTATTGCCTCATCTGTTCCCATTCTTATTTTAGGAGAGTTACAAAAACATTGGTTTTTTTGCTTCTTTGGTCTCTGGAAGGACAAAAGGTTAGAGCAAAGAAGGAATGTACAGGAGCAATTCTATTGTGTTATAGTGTCTGGAAGCAGGGTCTAAAAATACTGAAAAAACCAAATTCAGACTCTGAAATTCAAGTGAATTCGTGTGGTTTATAATGGGCTGAGATTTTATGGAATGTCTAAAAATTAAATTTATATTATTTTTTCATCAAAGTGCTAATGATACAGAGTGGAATGCTGCCTGTGAGGCAGTGGGGACTGACAAGAAAATGATGAGAAAAACACCTTTTGATTTTAGGTTCTGGGATTTTTAAGTGCAGTTTTATGTCCATTTTGAAAAGCTTATAATCTTTGATATATGATGGTGTTCATTGAGAACTAGAGAAGAAGCAGTAGCCACTGTTGAAAATTTGGCAATTCAGTTTTAAATTTTTTTAATGTAGAGAATTAATAAAAACAGGCCCTTTTTTTTTTTGTTCCCAGTAAGAATGACTTTCTTACCTATAGGAAGAAGCATCATGTTTCAATTCTGGGTTGTACGCTGGCATGCCCTGCTTTCTAGGCCAAGTTTTTACAGCCTCTTGCCTTTTTCCAGTAGCAGATGGAAATAATAACGTTTTATTTCTGTTTCAAAAAATGTGGCTTACTAAACCCTATTAGCCCTGCCCAGTAAGAAGAGTGCTTCAGATCACAGGCTAAGGGAGAAGGCTACATTGCTGTACAGCTCATTTTATCTTTGCTCCAGCCGTCATCACTACAGCCGTTCAGGCAAATTGCTGTTAAAATAGCGTAAGGTGTTGTGGATCAGTGCACGTAAAATGCTGGAATAAGAGACTAGCACAACCTACGCTGCAGTTACTCTTCAGATGACATCCCTGAAGTGTTGGCTTTCTTTAAGGACTGCTTGTTCTGGGGGGCTGTGTTAAGAATTAAGCAGGTGGTCTGTTATGCTGTGTATGCCTTAGTGTGGGGTGCATAACTTTCCCTGTCACTGAAAATAATTTTCTTTTCCTGAAAAATGAAGGTTAAGGCTGATGTTTTCAAAGGTGTCTCCATCCTGGAAGAAGTATGCCATTCTGGAATTTAACTTCTTTTTATTAAAGTAGTCATATTATCCTGATGAAAAAAACCATGAGGTCTGTTTGTCTTCAGTATTTGTTAATAACTTCAATTATTGTTTTGTGGTAGTAGAAAATCTGATGCAATATAGGCATTTTTATATTAGTATGATTTATTCTATTTCCCATATGAAAATGACTACTTCAGAGTCTAATAGGCTGTTTGAAAATCTAAGGCTAAAAGTACTGCTGGATGCTGTTTTCGGTGGCTAACAGCAATACAGAGGTGTGGCAAGCCTGATTTCCTTCTTACTCCATACAGACACAAACTTTTGTCTACTCGACAGATGGAAAGATGACAAAGTTTGGTCATTGACATCATCTGAAATTTTTCGTTCACCTCCTTGTTGGCAAGGGCTTCGGTACTCTGTATTTTATTTCACGTAGGCTATGATCCTGAATCACACTTAAAAGCTCATACATAGTGTCTGCCTCTAGTGCCATGCCCACTTCCCCAGATATTGGTGAAGGATCCAGAACATCATGTTACTTTTCTGTTTTGTGAAATGATGATTAAATCTGAGCTGGTTTAGAAAATAACATAGTGATTCATAACGCTGCACATAGTGCATGTTGAATTTTGAGATTAGTAAAAATAGCAGGGGTAGCTGCTTTGAACAACTGTCAAGTTTGCGAGTCCAAAATTAATTGACAATTTCTTTTCTTTCCCCCATGATTTGCTTGGATTATAGAAAGGCAGAATTTAGCTTTAAGGGACGGTGCGAAAGCAACAGAACCTGAAGACATGAATTCTTTATGCATTTCTGCTCTTTATGTATCAGATGAAACCATTTTTCAAATCAGAAAAGTTTCTTAGCTTTTTTTTTAAAACCGAAGGATAGATGATTTATCTAGAAGATTAAGAATATTAACCTCCTCTCTTCTGTGCTCATTGTACAAGTAATAATGTGGTATTTCTGATATTTCACGATATGAATCTGTTTTGCTGAGGTAGTTCATACGGTTAATTGCCTTTAGCTGGAGTTAGGTCAGCCTTGTAAGTAGTGGACTTCAAAGCAGTTGACATTTGTTTGAATGGTTTTCAGTCCCTAGCAACCGAATAGCTTGTCATCTCAAAAAATTAAATTAGGTTTTCCAGAAGTACTTGAGAAAGCAATTGTTTTGTAATTGAGGTTCAAAATTGAAAACAAAAGGTTGGAGAAGGAGAAGCAATCTTATTCTGGAAAAGAATGTTACCCTGTTTGTTGAGTGAGAGATTGACAGTCCTAAGAAACACGGGAATTGTGTTTGCCTGTACTTCAACCTCTGGAGGAGTAAACAAGCAGTGTGCTTCTGCTCTTTACTCCCAACTGGAGAGAATGAGAAAACAGATGCAGTCCAAATTCCAGTTTTCTGTTGTGGTGCTACTTATTCTTAAAGGAAGATGAATACAAATTCAGAGTCATGTCTGGTGGATGTGGTGGGTTGCTGGACTACAAATCAACAGATAATTTGTCCCCTCTGATCATTATTCTTTTATTTATTTGTTTATTCTGTGGGTATAAATCTTTTGAAAAATAGGGAGAAAATCTTTCTCTTTTGAAGAAATAGCCTTTAGAATAAAAATTCCGTTAGAATTAAATTACATGCTTAATAATTTAAGATACTATTTTATAAGTTATAAAACTTGAAAGAACTGCGTATTGCCTTTCTCTTCCACTCCCTTCTCTTTTTTTCCTATCCCTGTTTTTTTTGTGATTTTTTTTTTTTTTCCCAAGCATCCATTTGTTTTAGATCTCTAACTATGCTTTGTTCAAGTGCTTAAACAGCATATTTTAAACCATTCTGGTCACTGAACATTATACTTTTTATTACACTTTTATCATTCTTAGGTGAAACTCTGCTGTCTGGGCTATATATACAGCGATTATTGACTTCAGGGGCAGGTACCTATTCTTAGGCTGTTCCCTGGCTTTAAATAAGATTATAATTGATAACCTTACCTTATGGTTTCAAGGGCATTTTAACCAGGTCGTAGAATCATAGAATGGTTTAGGTTGGAAGGGACCTTAAAGATCATCCAGTTCCAACCCCGCTGCCATGGACAGGGACACCTCCCACTAGACCAGGTTGCTCAAAGCCCCATCCACCCTGGCTTTGAACGTTTCCAGGGATGGGGCCTCCAAAATTTCCCTGGGCAATTTGTTCCAGTGCCTCACCACCCTCAGAGTGAAGAATTTCTTCCTAATATGTATTCTAAATCTACCTTCTTCCAGTTTAAAACCATTACCCCTGGTCCTGTCACTGCATGCCCTAGTAATAAGTCCCTCTCCAGCTATTTTGTAGTCCCCTTTCAGATACTGGAAGGCTGTTACAAGGACTCCCTGGAGTCTTCTCTTCTCCAGGCTGAAAAACCCCAACTCTCTCAGCCTGTCTTCATTGCAGAGGTGCTCCAGCCCTCTGATCATCTTTCTGGCCCTTCTCTGGACCTGCGCCAACAGGTCCATGTCCTTATGTTAAGGGCTCCAGAGCTGGATGCAGTTCTCCAGGTGGGGTCTCATGAGAGCAAAGTAGAGGGGCAGAATCGCCTCCCTTGCCCTGCTGGCCACACTTCTTTTGATGCAGCCCTGGATATGGTTGGCCTTCTGGGATGCAAGCACACATTACTGGGTCATGTTGAGCTTCTCGTCAACCAACACCCCCAAGTCTTTCTCCTCAGGGCAGCTCTCCAGCCATTCTCTGCCCAACCTGTATTTGTCCGTGGGATTGCCCCGGCCCATGTGCAGGACCTTGCACTTGGCCTTGTTGAACTTCTTGAGGTTTGCACAGGCCCACCTCTCCAGCCTGTCCAGGTCCCTCTGGATGGCATCCCTTCCCTCCAGCCTGTCAACTACACCACACAGCTTGGTGTCATTGGCAAACATGGTGAGGGTGCACTCCATCCCACTGTCCGTGTCTCCGACAAAGATGTTGAACAGCACCGGTCCCAGTATTGACCCCTGAGGAACACCACTTATCGCTGGTCTCCACTTGGACATGGAGCCACTGACCACAACTCTTTGAGTGCGACTGTCCAGTGAGTTCCTTATCCACCAAGTGGTCCATTGGTCAAATCCATGTCTCTGGAATTTAGAGACCAGGATGTTGTCAAATGCTTTGCACAAGTCCAGGTAGATGACATCTCTTGCTCTCCCCTTATGCACCGATGCTGTAACGCCATTGTAGAAGGCCAGCAGATTTGTCATGTGGCATGATTTGCCCTTGGTGAAGCCATGTTGACTGTCACCAATCACCTTATTTTCCATGTGCCTTAGCAGAGTTTCCAGGAGGATCTGCTCCATGATCTTGCTGGGCACGGAAGTGAGACTGACCAGCCTGTAGTTCCCTGTGTCTTCTTTTTTACCTTTTTAAAATAGGCGTTATGTTTCCCCTTTTCCATTCAGTGGGAACTTTGCTGGACTGCCACAACTTTTCAAATATGATGGATAGTGGCTTGGCAACTTCATCCACCAGTTCCCTCAGGACCCACGGATGAATCTCATCAGGTCCCATGGACTTGTGCACCTTCAGGTGCCTCAGCTGGTCTCGAACCTGGTCTTCTACAGTGGGCAGTACCTTATTCTTCCAGTCCCTGCCTTTGCTTTCTGCAACTCGGATGGTGTGGTTAGAGCCCTTCCCAGTGAACACTGAGGCAAAAAAGTCGTTGAGTACCTCAGCCTTCTCCATATCCCAGGTGACCAGGTCTCCCTTTTCCTTCCTGAGTGGGTCCACATTTTCCCTAATCTTCCTTTTGTCACTGATATGTCTATAGAAGGCTTTCGTGTTGCCCCTGATGCCCCTGGCCAGATTTAACTCTGGGCTTTAGCTTTCCTAACCTGATCCCTGGCTGCTTGGACAATTCCTCTGTATGCCTTTCAGGCTACCTGCCCTTGTTTTCACCCTCTGTAGGCTGCTTTTTTTCTGTTTGAACTTGTCCGGGAACTCTTTGTTCATCCATGCAGGCCTCCTGGCATTTTTGCCTGACTTCCTCTTTGTTGTTATGCATTGCTTCTGAGCTTGGAGGAAGTGGTTCTTGAATATTAGCCAGCTTTCTTGGGCCCCTCTTCCCTCCAGGGCTTTATCCCACTGTACTCCAGCAAGCAGATCCCTGAAGAGGCTAAAGTCTGTTCTCCTGAAGTCCAGGGTAGCAAGCTTACTGTGTACCCTCCTTGCTGCCCCAAGGATCTCAAAGTCCACCATCTCATGGTCACTGCAGCCATGGCTGCCCTTGAGCTTCACATTCCCCACCAACCCCTCCTTTTTGGTGAGAAAGAGGTCCAGCATGGCACTTCTTCCTCATTGATTCCTCTGTCACTTGAAGAAGGAAGTTACCGTTGACACATTCCAGGAACTGCCTGGATTGCTAATGCCCTGCTGTGTTGTCCTTCCAACAGATATTGGTGTGGTTGAAGTCCCCCATGAGGACCAGGGCTTGCAAATGTGAGACTCCTCCTATCTGTCTATAGAGGGCCTCGTCGACTTGGTCTTCCTGGTCAGGTGGCCTATAGCAGACCCCCACTGTAACATCACCTGTCCATGCCCTCCCTTTAATCTTGACCCAGAAGCTCTCTGTCGGCTCCTCATCCATCCTCTTTGTTTCTGTGGTTTCCCTGGACCTAACTCTGCTGTTGTCTTGATCATGTCTCAAAACTACAGTTTCAGATCCTAAATCTGTGTTATGTTGCAGTATTTTATGGTTTTGGTTTATTATTTATCACTAGCAACTAAATGCCTGTGAATTGGATCATATTTACTTTCCGTGCCACTGGGAAGTTTACATTGAAGAAGAATCATTTGAATACTGATTGTAGAGGCCTAATTTTGACTCTTAGTATCTCAGATCATCTCTTTGAATGTTCTCCCAGCGGATAGTTTTGCATTACATGATATTTTTCTTAAACCATTTAAGATGAGTTTTTATAAAATTTTGCAACTTTTTTCCATACCTTCTTCATTTTAAGGGAAATTTGTCTGTAATGTTTTTAAAATCATATTTATGTTTATTAATTCCAAAGGACTCATAGGCCAGGACACTGGTCTTCCATCAGGTTTCTTTTTTACAAAGTCTAACCCATTATGTGCTTGGGATTGGCAACTCAGGATTTCAAAACAGTGAAGTTTAACATTCTGTTGGTCATGGTGTGCCCTGTATTAACAGGGAGTTTTTAAAATTTGTGAAGTCGGGATTTGAAGGTTATAAATTTTTGCGGTTTGAGTCAGCACTCACAGGCTTCCTACTGAAATTCTAATGACAAGATTGTTTAATAACTGTTTGTGAGGCATGTTTCTGCAACAAATATCTTTGGGAAACACAGAATGTTGAAGCACATTTCATTAGAATCACAGATGAAAAGCTTGTGGTGTAGCTGAGAAGTATGTTAATGAATTACTTACAAATATTTATGTATAGTGAGAATCTGACCTGAACTCTGATTTGGTCATGTGTTGATTTTCCATGTGTAACAACACTATAATTATCAGACAGAAAGCAAGTGATGGTAATAGTCCTCATGGGTACCTCCAATAATAAATATAATTGAGTTCACTGAATAGTCCTAAATGTGCATTGATTTTTGAAAAGTGGAAAAGATAGCAAAATTATTTCCAATGAAATACTTATTTTATTAGTGCAAGCATTCAGAAGGAACTTATGAACTTAGAGCTCTGCTTTGAAGCAATCTACTGGGGGAAATTGTAATTTTAAAAATTACACCATGAGTTAAATTTATACCAACTGAAAACACCAAGCTATTCTAACAAGCTGTGCACTGTATAAATGAATAGATTAAAGCTATGTTTGTGTCAGAACCTGAAGGTGCTACCACTGTGGAGTTCTACACCATCAGCTTTCGCACGTCACATTTCAGCTGCACGTCAGATGCATTGCTATTAAAACAGCAAGACTATCAAAGAAAGTGCCTTTGAGGTGTCTGATCTATTTCATCTGATAATGAAATGGTAATTATGCAATGAACCATTCATGTGAAAAGTTTTGGTTAAGGCAGTGTTGGAAATTAAGAGCTTATGTAGTAATGGAGCCTTCTTTGGTGGTACCGTGTCCTTTCTTGATCCCTAAGACTGTGTGTGTCAACAATAAGATGTTAATGGACCTAGAATAAGAAAGACCACTGACAGAAATTGTGTAGAAATTTCCGAAGTGACGTGAAACTCCATGAGAGGATTATAGAGAAACTTAAAACTGTCATGCTGTTATCAGCAGTTCAAATGTCTGGCATAGGACTTTCTGCAAGAAAATTTCATTTAAAAAATCTGTTCTTTAAAATATCTCATTGCATTAGAGAGAAAATGTTTTTTGAACTAAATCAAAAGCCTACTGTGGAGTTCCATACCAAGTAAAGCATGTGAAACATCTTTCCTGCAGAAATACTGGACTTAGAGGATCTAATGTGCAAGGGCTGAAAGCCCTCCTTATTGAAAAATATTTTATAATCTTGATACTGGTGGGATAACGTGTAAAAACCCCTATATACAGTAACCCTTCTATTTTATACTGCAGTGTGAGCATCTTTCTCTCTGTAACGAGTTCTGTCTGTTTTGTCTCCCAGATGCAGTGTTTTTACTGGATATTTTTAAGTTAGCCCAAGTTTTTTGTATGTTTATTTCCTAATGCTGACTTTTTATCGTCATGTATATAGTCTTTTTAGACCAATTAAATACTTGTACCTGAAGGGAATGGTTGGACTGTGTGCTTTGCCGCACTAGTGACTTCATAGCATGAGCTTTTCTGGTTCAGATTTTGCAAGTCGAAAACATTTGGAGGAACTTGAAAATCTCACTTATATTTTTGGTAGCTAATATTTTGCCTAAGGGGAACAGTTCCTTCCAACTTATGCAGTGATTATTTCCTTTCCTGGAATAGTGCCTTCTGATGTCTTAGCATTTGGAAGTACAAGTGATACTTGATATAAATTATTCAGTGTTCTTGAAATATCATTTATAACATAATATGGTATAGTCTTACTGGTGACTGCAAGATATACCTGGCCTGTGGGCTTACTGTGTGCAGACCTGGACCAAAAGTACTGAAGAGAGCAAGGAAACAGCAAATGGCCTGGGAAGTGGTGCTTTCTTGCTGCTCAGCTACCTTGTAGCATATCTCTGGTTTCCTGCTTATTGTGTCCCTTTGGTCATTCACCATTCACTCCTCTTACTAAAACAGTGGCCCTTCTTTCAGCTGGGTGGCTATGTTTAAGCCACGGCAGTTGAACCAACCACCTTACCTGCAAAGGAGAAGGTTCAAAGCTTCGTTGGAAAAAGAAACTTTCTCAATGGATCTGTTGTGTTAATCACATGCTTTATTTAGGTTTACAAGCAAATGCATTTCAACTTTGAGATGTATTTGCTCGTTTGGGTCTCACTATACCTGCATGGAAAGAGGTGTTTGGCTCATTTTGTGTTTTTTTTTTTTTTTTTTTTTTTAAAAGTCTTACTGTAGTTTAATCTCAAGGGTCTGTTAGGACAACACTGGTTCTCCAGACGTGTCTTCAGCAAACCCCAGAAATTAGTAAGTGACAATATCTAAAGTTCTTGTCTTTCACAGAATAACGTTCTGCTTTGAAGAAAGGAACATATCTAAATTGTTGATCAGGGTGTGTGCCATTTCTGAAGTAGTTATGAGTTAAAACTTAGGCTATGGACTTAGATGTCTGATATCAATCAGTCTGGCATGAGGAACCAGAGTACTTTTCAATATTTGCTCTTATAATGCATTTAAATCCTTAAAAATCTGATGGAGTTGCATAGGCAGCCCTTAGATTGTTGGTATACAGTTTAAGGATCACAAACATCAGACAGTTTTTGATATCTGGCCTTTAATGGGTAATGCATGTATATTGAATTGCCCTGTTATCGTTAGTGGGATCTGCAGAAGAACACACAAGCCACAAATACAGAACGTAAATACGTCAATGGAATCATTTTAGTGAGGCTCATTTAACCTTATTTAATATTAGAGGGATCACTTATAAAAGGTTATGGGATATTTCATTTATGGTTTGGTGCTTTGACTGTTTTTCTTGGAAGATGCCGCTCTTTGGAAGCATAAACACATTTTCTGCTTTAAAAAATGTTTTAAGCTAACCAATAATTGGACATCATCCTTTGCTAACACTCAAGTGACAGAATTGAGAATTTCGTAGGGCTTTGCTGGTGTCTACTTGAACTCCATGCAACGCAATTAACTGGACTTAGGATATAGCAAAAATGGTAGCTTAGAGCATTTTCTCTCTCTTGCTTCCCTCCCCACCCCCATCCCAAGTTCAGCATCCTTGCGATAACTCAGAGTGCTCTGGTGTAAATAAAAGTCACTTGTTAACGTACATGATCTACTAATATCCCCAAAAAGCAGGGAACTGGGCTGTCTTCCCTTGGTAGAAGAGAGGGTGGCTGTTGTAGGATCCACTGCCTTTCCTCCCTCCTGCTAAGGATTTTTCATCTGCATCACGGTCAGTCCCTGAGAATCATGTAGTATTTGCTCAGATTCATCACTGGTGTGACACAAAATTGCATATCATTGTCTGGTTGACAGACTTCATGCTGTTGCTTATTAGAAGCTTCCTTTTAGCTTTTTATTTAGCTGTTTACTCTAACAGTATTTTAAATAGTGCATTTTTAATGTGACACACCTGAGTGATCAGTAGCATTAAAATGCATTTTAAGGAAAAGCTATTGAATGATTTATTTAGAAGATGCAGAGCACGGACAGGAGATCATTGTCCCTTGCCTGTATAAAACACACGTTCTAACCAGTAAGTTTAATGACAATAAGAAATCACAGAATTTGCAGTTCTTGCTATTAATCTTTCTTAATGAATGTAAGGAGGTTTAGACCTCTGTTATGTGAAAACCCTTTTCAGATAGGAAGATTCTGAATTATTCATGTTGCAGTCATGCATTTACACATATATGGGTCTCTTGAGAAACCAGTGCTGTGTATTCTACCTGTTTGTTATTTTTGGTTTTGTTTTGTCAACATTTTGTGGGGAGACTGGCAATTAGTAAACCAGTGTAACTGAAAAGTGCTCTCATAATGGTAGACACGGGAAAGATAAGTAGTTTGACCCATTGGAAAGGATTAGGTTTAAAATATATTTGGATTTTATTTTTTTCTACCTTTTTTTTTTGTCTCCCTGCTAATTTCATTGTGGTTATCTTGTAAATAAAGTCAGCTGTAATAGGCTTACAGATCCATTGAAATACATTTCTGCAGACCCTGTGCATGATGGCTGTTGCTATGCAAAGCAATATTGTCTCAAACTGAGGAGATACCGAAGATTCTTGGTGGCACATTGTACTTAAAATGCACTTTTCCTGATCGTGACTGCAACAAAGTTTAGTATTTATTTATTAGAGTTTGGGCTTTCTCCCAACCATTGCAAAGTACTCTATGCATTCATAATGGCATACAGCAATATAATGATAGCCTGGATTTACATGTGTGGGGAACTATAGTGTATCTGGAGACCGCTGCTTTTCTGACTGGAAATGCTGCCTGCCCTGGAGCTCTCTGTGTCTGTTGTGGCCCACAAAGGAATTTTTTTATTTGGGGACATCCAGGTAATTATTTAGGCAATAATGACTTTTGGGTTTCTTTCTGCAGTGGCACTTAATTTGAATGCTGGTTGCAGGGACAAACTACTCAGTTAACATCGATTAAATCGAACAAGGATCAAAGTGGTTTGTTGATTTATTAATGACATGTAATTAACTGGCAATCAGTAAATTGTACATTAAGGATCAATTTTGGCAATGCAATGGATAAACCACAATATTAGACGCTTACAAAATATTTATATGCAACAGCAAATTTCTGAATACTCTTTTTATAAGCAACACTAGTCCTCCCAAGGTTATATGTGCACCCCCATGCCCTCATTACAGAAAGGAAGGTTTATGAGAATACGTCTTCGCTGGGCATGTGCTGGGCCTGTTCCACACCCCTCCAGTTGGAGATGTGGGTGTTCTTACTTTATGTATCTGCTAACTGACATCCTTGGGTACCCTGCAAGGTCGTAAACATGCAGGATCCCTACCTGTTATACCCCATACTGTCTCCCCGCAGCTTAGAGTGCCAGCTCCTCATGGGGTCTGACAAGGAGGCTGCTCTGTAGCTCCTAGGCGGAGGTTGCAATGCTGGTGCCACGACTTCTGGTAGTGCCAGACCTGGTTTTGATTATTGCTGTTACCACTGCTGCTTCCCTGCTGTTATTACAAATGTTTACGTTTCTCCGTTTCAGATGTTTCTTCATGCTTCCCCTTATGTCCTCTTCTATAGTCAGTTTAGGGCAGACGCTTCATAGACAGTTTTTTGAGTGTTTCATTCACTCATGTTTTTTACACTTGCACCCATACCCTGACAGCTGTTCTTAAGCCCATTTTGCCAAGGGTGGGCCAGGCAGGCACCTCTGCAAGTGCTTAAAATACTAAGGGTCCTGAAACTATGAAGCAGTTAAAGCCTGGAGAGTCCTACTGTTGAAACCTCTAGGTCTGACCTTTCCATAGAATCATAGAATAGTTTGGATTGAAAGGGACCTTTAAAGGTCATCTAGTCCAACCTCCCCTGAAATGACCAGGGACATCTTCCAGTAGACTGGGTTGCTCAGAGCCCTGTTCAGCCTGGCCTTGAATGTTTCCAGGGATGAGGCATCTGCCATCTCTCTGGGCAACCTGTGCCAGTGTCTCGCCACCCTCATTTCTTCCTTATATCTAGTCTAAATCTTCCCTCTTTTAGTTCAAAACCATTATCCCTTGTTCTGTTGCAACAGGCTGTGCTAAAAAGTTTGTTCCCATCTTTCCTGTAGGCCCCCTTTAAGTACTGAAAGACCTCAATAAGGTCTCCCTGGAGCCTTTTCTTCTTCAGGCTGAACAACCCCAACTCTCTCATCTCAACCTGTCCTCAAGTCGAGGTGTCCCTCTAATCATTTTTGTGGCCTCCTCTGGACCCACTCCAACAGGTCCATGTTTTTCCTGTGCTGAGGGCTCCAGAGCTGGGTGCAGTACTCCAGGTGGTGTCTCACAAGCGCAGAGCAGAGGGGCAGAATCACCTTCTTCGACCTGCTGACCACGCTTCTTTTGATGCAGCCCAGGATATGGTTGGCCTTCTGGGCTGTGATAGCAGATTGTTGGCTCCTGTCCAACTTTTCATCCACTGGTACCCCCAAGTCCTCCTCCTCAGGGGTACTCTCAATCCCTTCTTCCCCCAGCCTGTTTTGATACTGGGGGTGCCCCGACCCAGGTGCAGGACCCTGCACTTGGCCTTGCTGAACCTTATGAGGTTCAGATGGGCCCATTTCTTGAGCTTGTCCGTGTCCCTCTGGATGCCATCCTGTCCCTCAGGTGTGTCAACTGCACCACTCAGCGTGGTGTCATCCGCAAACTTGCTGAGGGTGCACTTGATCCCACTGTCTATGTTACTGATGAAGATATCCCACTGATGAACAGTACTGGTCCCAATACAGACCCCTGAGGGACACGGATTGTCACCAGTCTCCCTCTGGACATTGAGCCCTCTGGATGCGACCATCCAACCAATTGCTCGTCCTCGAAACAGTCTAACCATCAAATCCATGTTTCTCCAGTTTAGAGAGAAGGATGTTGTGGGGGACTGTGTCAAAGGCCTTACAGAGGTCCAGATAGATGACATCCATAGCTCCTCCCTTGTCCACTGATATAGTCACTCCATCACAGAAGGCCACTAGATTGGTCAAGCAGTACTTGCCATGTTGGCTGTCTGTGCCTTAGCATAACTTCTAGGAGGATCTGTTCCATGATCTTCCCAGGCACGCAAGTGACACTGACAGGTGGGTAGTTCTTAGGGTCCTCCTTTCTACTCTTTTTAAAAATGGGTGCAATATTTCCCTTTTTCCAGTCTTTGGGGACTTCACCGGACTGCTGTGACTTTTCAAATATCACGGAGAGTGGCTTGGCGACTACATCAGCCAATTCCCCCAGGGCTCTGAATGTTGTCAGGTCCCATAGACTTAGGTATGTTCAGGTTCCTTGGGTGGTCACAAACTTGATCTTCTCTTAGTTTCCCCCAACACCTGTTTGTTCTATGTAGCCCAAGAAACCATTGCAGTGTCTAAAGATGCCATAACATCAGAACTGAAATGAATCTATTTAAATTTAGTAACGGGTTCCTCCATGTCTCTATGTCCCCACCCAGTAAAAGGCTTTTGCTGAACAGAATTGAATCCCTGTGCACCTATTCCATATGCTTTCACCCAGCAGCTTTATGTCCTTTGTTTCTATCTACCTTCTCACCAAAGCTGATCTGTAGTGATGACATGAATCCTGACATTTTGTTCTCTCAGACAAGGAATGCTGAAGGTTTCATCCCCTTTCAAGTAAGCGTTTCAAAGGCAGACGGATGTTTCTTATTCTCTCTGTTATGAATTCATAAAGGCAGGCCAAAACTTACCGAGCTGATTGGGCCCTACAGGGATCTTTACATTTTACGTTTTATATCACACTCTCTGAAGTCACAGAATCAGGCAGTAGCAGAGCTGGAAACGGGACCCCAGAGATCAGACTGCCAACTCCTGGCTTAAGCGTTAGTCAGAGTCATCTTTGCTTTCTTCCTCTGGAATTCCTACCTACCCCAGCCTGCTTAAGTTTTTCTGAAGTTCAAGCTATGATAAGTATTGAAGTTATGATGGTAATTGATATTATGTATGCATACATGTTTCTTCTTTTGCATTAAATTCTCCACGCACTTTTTTGCTTTCAGTAATAGCTTGAAATTTAATAGGTTTCGTATGGATATCTGTATGATGAGGGACCTGCAAAAATATGATTGTAGAAAGAGAGTTGTTCCTGGGTTTTGGTTCTTTGTGTGGAAGAGTAAGATTTGCAGCCTTCAGCATTTCTGGAAACCCTGGGAGGTGTAAGCGTTGGCTTAACTAAAAAGCTGAGTAATTCACTCAGAAAACAGTGAACAGTCTGCAGAGTGGTGTGGTTTTTTTTTTTCTTTTCTTTTTTTTTTTTTCCTCTGAGCTCTGCCAATGTATGTTATGGAAAAATGGCTAAATGAGGAAACTCATGAAAACATTTCCTCAATTCACACCTCCCACTCAACTGACAGTTCAAAAACTGAGTCAGAAGGGCTAAGAATTGCTCAAAAGTACTGTTGGAATTTGGCATGGGCTTTGGAGCCAGGATTTCATCTTCAATTTGTAGTACAATACCTACTGCTGTCATCAGCTGCCATAAGTCTTGACCAGTGAAGGTCCTTCATTGAGGATTTATGGTTCCAAGTCAATTATTTTTTCTCACCTCTTATTCACATTTTTGATATTGGGAATCCTTTGAGGTTTTGTTTTGGCAGAGGCGTAGCAAACGGCTGTTGTGTTAAATCCAAATTCCTGGGCTTGTCACTTATTTTAATAGGTTGTGTTTAACTGTACTGTCCATGGCTATAGTTAACTAAAGAATTAAAATACTAATGGCGTGCCTGTGTAATGGTAAAAACTAAGTGTTAATTCTGTGAGCACCAGGAGGCAGTTTTACTCTGAGGTTCAGGTGTTTTGTTAAGCTGATGTCTGTATAACACCCCATTCTGTAGAATAAGATGCAACAGCTACTGCTTGTCAAATTCATAATTTCAGCAGCTGAAAATCAGACATAGGAGATTCTGAACTTTGAACCCACCCCAGACAGCTGGCTTACTATAAAATTGAGTTAAAAAATACTTAGGGCTCATTTAAAGGAATAGTTCTTTATTATGACAGTTGTCACTCCTGTAATTCATCAGTCTGATATATCAGAAAGGAAACGCATATAAAAACTGAGACAAGAAGAATATAGATCATCAGATTCATATGGTGATCCTTATTCATAACAGGTTTGGTTGTTGATTTTTTTTTTTTTTTTTTTTTTTTTTGGCTACGTCATTGATAAATCCAAGATTTACTGGAGTATATTCTTACTATGTCAGAATAGTGGGAGGAAGGGGAGGGATTGGGAGAAACGGAAGTTTCAGAATAAGCAGCAATATTGTATATATTGTTTATTTACATTTATTTATTTAAATTTGTTGAAATATGGATACCGTTTGACATAAATGGGACTGCCTCAGTGCATGTGGTAGAGCCTGAACTGAAATTGATTCATGATTGAAATCTTTTCTTATTTTCAGACAAATTGTGTTGGTCATCTCCAGGATGATTTTAGACTGCACGTTGTTAATTATATAAAGTTTTTCATGTGGCTGCTGAATAAGAGTTGAAAAAAGTAAGTTTCTAGGAACTTGGTGTGTGCAGAAGCATTTTCAACAGTAAAATTGATATTACAATATACCAGAGCAGTATGAGTTTTGTACTAGTGGAAATTTTACTCCAGTCTTTTGTGAGTGTTTTTTCTTTTTAACGTAAAATAAAATCTGATCTGTTTGAGCATACATGGTTGCTCTTTTTGCTTGGATAAAGAGAACTGGTGTCATGTAAGTGTAGAATTTAATTCTAAACTCTCTATAACCTCTTACCGCATGTTGCACTTTTAAGTCTTGTTTTTGGGAAAGGACTGGCTACAACAATACAATGGTTCTAAAAACACTAGAACATCCAATATTTATTGGGGAGACTGTAATGAGCCTTTCAAAAAAACGCCTACTTATAAGGTGAGTATTTATATAATTTTCTAAAATATATTATTATGGTAGTCTATAGTGGCATGATTGGTCTCCTTAGGTGCATCTATTTTGCCCACAAATAGATATAAATACAAATTATTTTTGTTGTTGACATTAATATTTGTGTTTCAGGGTCTACATTTATAATAGGAAGTTTGCCAGGGAAAATGAAGAAGTCTGTTCTGGGGCTGCTCATTATACATATGAAACTTTGTACCCATTGTTTTATTCCAGTTATTTTAAAAATAGTAATCAAACAGATTTTTTTAATATGCATATTGGATCTGATGCAAGGCCTTTTAGATTGCATTGCAGACAACAGGAAAGACAAAAGAAAAATGCAAATGCTTCTGCTATTTAAGTTTTAATGCCAGCTGTGTTTGTGTGGTACAACTAAGGAACTCAAAATTTTGTTACAGTTTGATACCAATAGAAATGTAATAATTATGTATAGGTACACACTAGATGCAGCCCTTTACACTGTCCAGAATCAAGTCTGAAGCACCACTACAGTTGTACTCACAGTGAACAAGTATAAGGGAAGCCAATTTTGGCAGCAAATGTGTATACCCGAGAAGTTCAATTAAAAAAGATTCTCATAAAGGTAGTGCAGAGATTAGCGATGTATTCTCCTCCTTGACCTTAGCTGTACTGAGAGAGAAGAATAGCTGAACCCTTAGTTGCATGTTCATTAATGTGGGACATTGTCTTGCTTAAATGTACTGTCCAGATGGCTTTGTTTTGAATCTCTCTCTCCCTGTTTGCTTTGCTTGCTCTGGGAGTTCTGTGAATATGACAGTATGCTGACAATATCTGTAACATCCGCAGAATACCCACCAAATTCACTCATGGACCTTTCACTTATATGCCACAGACAGTGTAAGAATTTCATATTATGTACTATAATTTATCTCTTCCTTTTTTTGAACAAAATGTGTTTGCCTGCCTTGGGAGTCTATTAGATGAGCTGGACAAGTAACATTGTATTAGTGTCCTGCTTTCACATCATATGCATGAGAGCATGGTTAGATGAGTATAAAATAATTTACTGAAGAAAGAGCAATTGCCAATTTTTTAAATTGGGCCACCAGACATGCGTTAAATATATGTGGTGGTGATTGTTTTTCCTTTTTTGAAGACTGA
The DNA here is from genome assembly GCF_000708025.1 of Charadrius vociferus. Lineage (NCBI taxonomy): Eukaryota > Metazoa > Chordata > Aves > Charadriiformes > Charadriidae > Charadrius > Charadrius vociferus. The sequence continues at coordinate 248,020 of NW_009647209.1, forward strand.
ATTCCTTACCCTTCGGTGCATATGAATGAGTATCTGTGCTCAGGAATCTTCAATGGGGCACGGAGAATAATCTATTTACAACGTCTTTACCATGAAATTTGTAACTATAACAAAATATCCCTTAGACTTCTAAACGTTATCACAAAGATTGATGTGCTGAATAGCATGCATGACTCTTCAGTGGTGGGTTTGTAAATAGTAGATAATTTTAAAAACTAGATGTTGAAATGTAACACATTTTGACAGTCATTACTTCCTTGATAATTAAAAGAACATAAGACCGGAGTATCTTTTATTTCATTATTTTAACTTCAAAAGTTAGGTGCCTTACTTCTTTACAAAAGCAATCCCTCACGGAAGTATAGGCAGTGGTGTGAGGTGCACATCCGGATGTCTCTGAAGTGCTCTAAGAAAGTTGTCTTTACTGATACACTATTAGCTCTTGTTGAGCAGTTAGTGTTTTTTTTTCTTTCCTTTCTGTCAAACTAAAAAATATTCTTATTATCTCAGTTTATATACAAGTGCTACAAGACAGTAATATTTATCTTCTTGAGTATACTTAATCTACAGTAACTCAAGACATAAGCACATTACACCAGAAATGTAGCATAAGAAGTATTTATGAATCTATTATAGGTAAGGATTTTTACCTTTCCTTTAAATCACCAGAAGAGATAGATTTTTTTTTTTTCACATATAGAGATGTACACAACATTTTTGGTTTTTTTTTTTTTTTTTTTTCCAAATTAAAGGGCTATACTCAAGGCATCCAAGTTCTGCAACTGCTTAAACAATGCTTGACTTTCTCTGACTAGCTCTTTTAACTTTTTTGACCAAAGTCACATCCACTAAGTACTTGGAGGCTAATGAACTTAGATGATGTCTTCATTAGGATTTTTGTGGCTCTGGAGTTGCTGGCAGGATGCTTCCACGCTGCTGGAAGTTAAACACGCTTGGCTGTGTCTGCTGCTGTCAAATGTGCTGCAAATGCTTGACTCAGCAGCAAACAAAGACTGTGGTCTGCAGCTGCCGGTATTGATCCATCGTTTTTCTGGTTGCTGGATAGTTGGATGAAGTATCGTTTTGCTTATCTTGGTTGCATCAAGTCATGTGATTGCAAATTGCTGCTCAGATTTTTGGTGTAGGAGATCCTGGAATGGAAGTGACATGCCGATGTCTTGGAAATAATGGAAGAGGAGGATCTGGCAGCAGCAAGTCAGAACAGTCAAGGACAGCAGCAGCCAAAATTCTGTGCCATAGTTTGGTTAGGTGGGAGGAGGTGAAGGAATAAACCTCTGCTACTGCTAGGAGAAGTCTGACAGCTCTCTCCTTCTGTTTCATCCTTTCTGGTTACAGATGTCTAATTTGTCAACTGAGTAGCAGTTTTGGAGTGACTTACTGGTTATGGATGTAACCTGTAACTCAAAACCCAGAAGTAGACTTTTTATGTCAGCTGGACACATGAGTATCAGGCAACTGTTGTTTAACTTTGTGAAGGAAAGTGAAGGACTGTGAAAGAAAGTCTGTAAAGCATGAATAGTTACAACTGCAAGGCTCAAAAAAAGGTTTCTTCAAGCACACACTGTCTGAGAGTGCATTTTATTTTTTTTACCACATATTCGGCTCTAGTTGAAGCAGCACTTCCACATTCCTTGTTTAGCCCGCTTGACCAGTGTATTCAATCATCTTAATATCTTTATTATTAATACCTATATGCAAAAAGCATATAGTCAGCAAGAGTGTATAGAAACTTGTGCTCTCCGAATCCTGGAAATTGTGATAAAGTTGTAACCTTGCCCAAATATATCAGAATGCTCAAATTTGAATTAAACTGTCACAGATAATTTTGATCATAAACAAATATTAAGGTGCATTTCTTAGTGTCACTGACATGCTTGTGTGAGGAGTGATTCTCAAAATGTGTATCACGTACCAGAACTTAAGCTGTTCTGGCAGAATTAATCATGTTTGCATCATACAAATATTTTATTCGTGAACCACATGCTAATACTCTTTAGGTCTGCCAGAAGGGACTGCATGTTTCAAAAGCACCACCATACAGCTAAAAGTAAGACTGCCCCAAATAGTATTTCATTAGTAAGGAAGTTGAGAATATTTCTTGATTTAATTTGCTGTCAGAATTAAACATTGCAGGAAAACCTGAGAAATTAAGGAGTTCTTATTAGGGAGGTAGTAGGGAAGATTCCCAACCAAGCAAGCGTTTCTGATTGGGAAGAGACTGCCTGGAAGACTTGCTTCATCTAAGAATTGGTCCTTGGTCATTATGAGTGCAAAAGTCCCTCCTGTGCTTGTCTTCAGCTCTGCTAGCAGAACGAAAAATAAGGAAATTCCCATAGCTAATAAATGACACATGGCTATTAGATATCACACTTACGTTTTTGTGCTTGTTTCCAAATCTGTCAAGTAGTAGTAGAAGTATAGTAGACCCTGGGTACTCTGTAGCCCAGGAGCAGTTAACACAACTAGGTTGTTATACCTGGAATGTCATGGTTGAAGGATTCCCAAGCATCTGTGGGGTATTCCCATACTGTGCTCCATACAGCATGCCAGGTTTCTTAGAGAAGTCTCTCTGTGGTTTTTTTTCTGTGTGTTTTTTGATATGGTGAAATCCTACTGAGGATAATTAGCAAATAATCCTCTGGAAGATTATATAATTAATGGGAAATTGGAGTCATACAACTTGGCTCTAGAGATGAAAGGAACCTATGTGTCTGCGTGCAACAATGGCCCTGTGTTATCTTTCCTTAATGGATTTCAGGGATGTAAAATGATAGGTCAGGAAGGTTCCAAATCTTTTCATAATTAACCTATAATGTACTAAAATAATGAGAGAGAGAGAGAGAGACAGAGAGTGTATTACTTGTGAGAATTTGGATAATCTTACCAGTTTAAACGAGTTATTAAACATGGGTGAAATTGCCAGTTCCTGTGGGGGTTTACAGATTCAGGACTACTATTTGATATTTATTGATGACATTCATAAGGATCCTTTCTTGAATGCATATTATGACTAAATGACTTATCTATCACTATCACCTTTCAAAGCAGCATGCCACCAGCAAATGCTATGCTTGTAAGCTTGCTATTTTCAATTATAATTAACTTTGAGGTGCGTACATTCATCAGAAAAAAGGATAATATTGTGATTCAAGATTTTATTCATTTGCTTAATAAAACCATTCTTCTAGTGATAATAATTCACCTGCTCATATAGAATAAGAGTCCTAGCGGAGTAAATTTAAATCTGCCTTCCCACCAGCAGCTCCAGCCCGGCACATGCCTTCTTTTGTAACTTGCATGTTTGCAGTAGGTACAGGTTTTCAGATGTAAATTAACTAATCCTCATTAGATGAAAATTGGGCGTTGCAATACAGTTTTAGAATAACCCTATGCCCTTTTCCCCCTCAATCGAAATCATATTATGGCATAGACAGAGACTGCCCCACTATTCAAATAGTAGACAAGGGCTAAATCTGATGCAGAGGCACACCCTCTTTATTCCAGAAGGAGCAAGTGTTGATTGAACACATTTGCTGAACATCCCTTGAGCCATGCAGCTCTGTTTATAGTACTCGCCTTTGCTCCAGAGGGAACTGATTAACTCTATTTAAATGCTACAGCAGCCACGAAAAGTGAGCTGAAAAGAAAAATGAGAAGATGAAATATCTATCTATCTGCTTGTCTGTAAAGAAAATGTAGGGAGTGATTAAAGATGAGGCTGATGTTACCGCATGCGTTTACTTAGAGGTCATTACAGCATTGCTGTGTATTTGCAAGCAAAATACCCTGCTCCCCAGTGTCATCTTATTCTGTAATATCTGTATATAAGTAATAGAAAATTTACATATATGTTATGAGACATTAGTAGAAGCTCCGTATTTTCTGTATGGAAAGAAAGGCAGAGGATAGAGAGCTCACACAAGGTTGATTTCTGTTGTGGGGAAAGGAACTGAAGGGTGTGGATTTATTAGGGTAGTCAAAACACACTGTCTCTAATGTTAAGTGTCTAGTGCAGCATGTGCACTCCCAATCCTATAAGCTACATTCCATCCTAAATAAAGTCATCCTTGTTTTTACCAATGTGGATAGAAATTATCAGTTCTGTCAGAAAAGCCATAGGTCCACCCCCTAGAAGGCAACCCTATTAAACAACCAATCGGTATCAAAAGCAGTGATGTAAAGTGATAACAGCATATGAACTGGGTGCCAGTTTTACATCATAATACCTACATGAATGTCTTCATAGGCCTTTACAGTGGAAAAGTACTTTTTTTTTTTTTTAAAGGGCTGTCTGTTCTTTTTTCTCTTTGTGTATTTGTTCTAAAATGTCTCCAATCAAACAGAAAACTAGGAAGATCTAATTTATTTCTAGATTATTGTAAATACTTTTATGAATGTAGAATTTAAAATAATGGAATCTTTTACAGGTTTACATATACGTGATAATAGAAGTTGTATTCTGTCTATAAGGGTTTTTACTGATTCTCAAGTGCACAATGCCCTGAGAGAAAGCATGGCATCATGTTTGTGCTTTGAAACTCAACTGAAGACAAATGGGACTGTTGTTATCCTAAGAAAATTTTCAATGTTTATGAGTAACATCCAAAAGGAATTAGAAATTAAAATATGAAAAACTATTAATTGGAAATTTCTGCAAAGTGCTCACTTATATTTCTAAAAATTCTTTTACTTGAGCTAGCTGAAGTCTCTACATGGAAAATAAGTTATCATGGAGGTCTTGTTTTCCATCACACCTGAATTTTTCAGGACAGAAAATTTGTCGAAACTGTCCTTTCCTGCACTCAAGATACAGAGAGCCTTACTGTACTGCTATTCATAAAACATATTAACATTATGCTGGCTTGGGCTATTGAAATTTTTCAGTGTTCAGTGAATAGCAATATGACTGATTTGTATAATATTTCTTCCTCTAATAAAACTGAGAGGAGGAATACTGCCCCCATTTCACAAACAATAGCTGTATAAGATATATGAAAGATTTATGTTCATTTATACAATATTTAAACTGAGAGCACTTCACAGCATGGGGAGATGTCAGTGTTGTCATGGCAACAGCTGAAGATGTGTCATAAATGGACGAAGCAGAAGTCTTAGGCTTGCCCTAGCTGAAGCCAACACCTTGTCTATTGTTTTGAACCTGCAACCTAACCAGCTGAACCTTGATCTCTCATTTTGCTTTGGCAGGATATATTAAATTAGATAGGAAAAGCAGAAGCTAGCTTTGAATGGCTGAATTTGAAGACTTTGTTTAAGCCTGTATACAATTCCTGTTGCTTTCCCCCATTTGAAGCATTTTCTGCTGATGACACAACGCTGGGACCTGAGGAAGGATCTGCTGGTGATGAATGTTGGCGAGTGTGACTATTCCTTCTTGCTCTTTGATGTTTTAGGCCAACTCTGCTTCTTCCAGCTTACCCACAGACTAGCTCAGTGTTAGGACCAATCTGTGTTTCTACAAACGTAGGATATTGCCACATTTGTCAGCTCAGTTTGGTTTACTTTCCGTCCTCCCAATATGTGTGTATTTGTGCCTCTGTATACATGCTTTGCTGTGTGAAACTGGTCCTTTTCTGTAGCTGGAAGATGTGTACGAATGACTAGTTTGCATTTGTTTTGATTTTATGTGAATTGTGCTTTGTTGTACTTCATTGCAGCTTCTCAAGTCCTTAGTAATGTGTAGGGGCTGAGGGATTAGTTTTGGCCAGTTTTTTTTACTGTGTTTTTCATTACTTGAGCAGCTTTGGAGATGGTGCTTTTTCTGCAGTAGTTCCAAAAAGCAAAGGAAAAATAAGAATACATGTTTGTTTAAGTTTCATGTTCTCATAATGCCATTATGTGTCACAAGAACACATTACACTAAAATCTGTAATAAAGAGAGGACCTGCATCTTTAAAGTAACATTAAAGGTATATAATTAATTGACCAAATTCTTTAGGAAATCAGCTCATCTTCTGTGTGGAACTTGCTATGCAGACATTTGTCTTATAACAGATCTGTGTAGTAACATTATACAGGGTTTTCTTTGATGCTGTTTCTAGATATTTTTATTCAGCCAACATTTCTGTCTGGCTGCAAAATAAAAGGTAGTTACACATCATTCTTTAAGCTACATGAGTGTTTCTTTAAGAAAAAAAGAGTATTTCCATTGTCCTTGCTGTAATAAACTTTTAGGTGGATTCTTAAGTATTTCTTTCGAAGTTTAAGGCTGAACCGGTGGCTTACTTGTGTGCTTTAATTTGACATTTTTTTGCCTATGGATCAGAATTTTTTCTTAGAGTTAGTTTTATAAGGAATCAAAAATGTTCTCAAGTTGTTGTGGAAAAACTACTGAAACATTGGTATTCAGATATAGGGCTTAAGTAACATTGGAAGAGCATAACTGCTTTCATTTTGTTAGAGTAGATTAGCTTCAAAAATAAGACTTCTTTTTGAAGATCTTCAAGTCTAGAGCTTTGTAGTGAGCTATCTTCAAGAGTGAATTAGGCCACTGATGCACTTTTATTAGGTTTTAATGCATTTTTAGAAAAGGTTAAAAATCCACTTATGTAGGTCTACCTATTTACCACATGGAAAATGAATAACAACAAAATAATATTTCTAAACAAATTGTAGATCTGGTCCGGTGTATACTAAGATCAGTTGAAGTCATTCCGTTGTTTTTGCTAGGCGCTGGATAAGACCTGATTTTAATGACAAATTCTATATTAAAATGAGATAGAATAAACAGGTATGTAACTACATTCACATTTCGTGATTGTTTTTCATTTCTCTCCGTGTTTGTCCAATGGCAATGCTGTCTTACGTTAATCTTTCTCAGAGTACAGGAATCATATAGAAGTGTCGGAAGTCATTGCAAGTCAACCAGGTTTTGTAGATACAGTGGTATCTCTCTGTGTGATTAGCCTTTGTCATTGTCAGTGAGTTTGCTTTGAAAAGGGCCTAGAAAAGGTGATGGGGTAGTATTTTATATTTCAAAACAACCCAAACAGCTTGTCTCATTGTACACAGGAATAAAAAATTTTCTTTCCAACAGTCATATAAAGGTAATTAAGTATTTGAGATTCTTGTTTTAAATTTGTGTTTTTGCAGTGAGATATTTTCAGTAGAAAGTATATTTTTTGGTATGGAACTGTATAAATTGAAAGTGGTGCTGAGAGGAAACAGATGCTGTACATCTACTTGAGGTCAGATGCAAGACAGAAATTTAAAAAAAAAATTAGCACCAGTAGAATCGCTTTTCTGAGAGCTTATCTGAACGTCACACAGTGTTAAAGGCCTAGCTATTCTAGTGTGACTAAATGTCAGATCCAAAATTGCAAATAATAAAGTTACAGTAAATATTTAACGTTTTCTTAAGGCATAAAAATCAGAATCTGTGTATTGCTGAATGCTAATCCAGGCTCCTGTCCGAATCTAACAAACTAATTGTTTCTATAAATGATAAAGACTGTGTATCTTAGATAAATGGAACCTGAATTATAAAGGGAAACTGGACTGGCATGTTCAGCCAATTTGAATCAATTTTAAATATCTAATTTTACCAGGTATTTATAAAATTGTTTTGATTTGTTTCATGCATATATTCTTCTAGCTGCCTCAATGAACTTTTCTCTTTAGGACTGTTCTGTGGTACCTGTTGTGAAATTAATCATCTGGTCTGTGTTCAGTACTACAGTTCCCAAATGCCAACACCCATTTTTACAATTTCTTTCTCAGTAGAACTTACGAATTCATTGATTCCACTTGTGACAATATAAAGCTGCAAACATTTAATCCAGAATTTATTAAAGAACATCAAAGATATGGATCAAATAATCACTGTTGCATGTTATTCCATGACATAGAATAATAGCAGAAACAATTAAGAAAATAGTTTCCATTGAGTAATGTACAACATCAATAAAAATAATTCACAATTTTATTTAAAGTTCTTGCCATCATATTTACTTGGTAACTCCTAACACTTTTTAATCCTTGATTGTATTTGCTGTTGAGTAAACACCTAATTTTCAACAAAAGCAATAATTTGTTGGAAGTAATTACCAAGTTATTAATGAAGTGGCTTATTTTGGACCCTAGTTTACCAGTATGCACAGTCAATACAAAGTAGCTTGCTTTTTCCGCTTTTCAAAAGTAAGTGACTTTTCTCATATGGTGTTATTTAATATAGTAATATATGTCTGAATGTTGCAATAATATTCTCCGACTTGAGAGTTGACGTGCTTGGGGGTAGAAGGAAAATATTTGTCAGACTCTTCCATAACACTGCTACAAAGATATCTAAATTCTATGCTTGTACGTTTTACAGTGGTGATTTTATTCTGGATTTTATCTTAAAGTGGCTGAATGAATTTGCTGCAATTTCTGTTCTGTTTGCTGCGAAGCATACTTAACATCGTAGTATGGCTCTGACCACTGGGCAGCTGGAAAGAAAAGATGACTAAGAGCAGTGCAGGGAAAACAGTACAATAACTTGTAAACTTAAAAGGGTGTCTTACCTGGGAGGGAGGCTGAGAGGTCATCAAAAGCAGTGAATAAGTTAACATAATTATAGCTGTAATTGAACATGAAATACCTATTTTGGCTTGGAAAGCTTTGCAAAAGGAACATCTTTTCTTCATCAGGCAGCTGAAATCACTAGGGGCAGTGGTGTTTGCGTCATTGAGGGAATCGGACTGAAGCGATATTGGTGCATCAGGCCAAGAAAGTTCAAAGCCTTTCCTCACCAAGAAGGAAAGCAGTAAATCCAGCACAGTGAGAAAAGCTAGCAAGGCATCTTTGGCCAATATGAAATGCTACAACAGTGTTACAATTCTCAGCCATCACAAAACCTACCAGTTCTAGTAAGTTAATCTCAGACTCAAGGATCAGGATGGGTGACTACAAATTCAGACCACTGGATTTTTTAAATGGAAGTCTATCATTCTGGTATTAGTAATTCTAACTTTCTCCTTTTATAAATAAGCAAGTATTCTCAATACGATTTACAAATAAAGAAAAATGCATCATTACTTTATGCATGGAGCCAGAGAATAACTAGATACTGGCTGACCTCTAAAAGCAGAGTAGATGAGGATCTAAGAATGATAAAAATGTGTGTGTGTGTGTTTTCACTTTCAATAATTTGAAGCAATGTTTTTAAAAATATATCATTGCCAACAAAAATTTTTAGAACTGTTGGTGTCATGATTGTAGAAGATGTTAACCCTTTTAAAGTTAGCTCCATTTTCAGTAGTGCTACTGGCAGAAAACTTGAGACTGGATTTGCAGAGAATATGCTTATCATTTTAGAAAAATTAAGTCAGGATATTTTAGACGACTCCATGAATTGTTGGTGCCTAGGGTCTTCCACTGAAAAGTCATTTTGATTGCAAGTCAGGTACATGTCAGCTCTTCTTTAAACATTCCCTGTATACTGAAACGTAGAAAATTTTCTTCTTAGTTTTGATGCTAATAATAAGCCTGTATAACAGAAAAAAAAAAAAAACCAACAAAAAGAACAGCAAAAGCCCTTTGTACCTTAAAAGAACTGTATGCTACTTGGCATGATTTATCCTGGGAATGTGTTTCTCACACTTTTCAAGAGCTTGCTCCTTTGAGTAGTTGTGCATGGAACACACAAAAAAATTGATGTAGTTCAATCCTTATTGACATGATTACATGTTGTAAATAGCAATGTACAACTTTTTAATATCCTCCTGTCTAATCATCACGTTTTTTCTGATGTTACCTAGACTATTTTTGTCCAAATAAATTAAGCTCATCTCATAGAGACAGGATTGGAAGTTTTCTGTTACTTTGATCAGAATTAGCAGTAGATGTGTCGAGCCAATTACTCTAAAATTGGACAGAGGCAAAGTAGTGTGGTATGTCAATAATTTGCTGTTTTTTCTTTTAGTTTTAGAACTCTGCATCCTTCAGGGAAGCTGTTAAAATCTTCCCGTTGTTGTGAATTGCTGAGTAGGATCTCCTACTGCTACATGTTGTCAAGACTGTGCAATTGGAAGAAAACTAACAGTTTTAAAATGTTTTTCTTAGAAAATCAGCACTACATGTTTCCAAGAAGGTTTATTTAGAATTACTGCATTAAAAAGCTACTACCAAAGCTTAATTAAAAACCACAGAACAAAAGAAATTTGTTATTAAGACTCACATTTCATTGTAATTTTTACTTAATGACTTAGAGCCCACAGCTAACTTAATATACTGTGTTTGCTCTCGAGTTGTATACTAAGCCGGACTGCAGTGCTATTTTGTGTGTACAGTGTGTCTGTGTCAGCATTGCTTGCAGAGCATCTCCGTATTACACCACTGAAGTAGGATCGATGACAGCCTTCTTTAGTCTAACCCTTAGCAATAGATTGTTAAGATTAGCACGTTGTCTGAGGAAGAGATTTGTCTGAAGGGCTTGCAATTCCTTCCTACAGTTAAATTCAACAGAGAGACATTAGACAGTTCTTTCTCTCTTGGCAGGTTTGTTGATATTTCAACCTAAAAAGATAAAAAAGATAAAACAGAGGATTTTTTTTTCTTTTTTTTTTTTGTTGTTCTTGTTCCTGACTTTTGATTTATTTAGCAGAATTGTCTGTGTTCAGAACTTGGATCATAGAATCATGGAATGGTTTAGGTTGGAAGGGACCTTGAAGATCATGGAGTTCCAACCCCCTGCCATGGGCAGGGACACCTCCCACTAGACCAGGTTGCCCAAGGCCACGTCCAGTCTGGGCTTGAACACCTCCAGGGATGGGGCCTCAACAACCTCTCTGGGCAACCTGTGCCAGTGCCTTACAACCCTCAAAGTGAAAAATTTCTTCCTAATGTTTTATCTAAACCTGCCCTCTTGCAGTTTGAAGCCATTTCCCCTCGTCCTGTCACTACATGCCCTAGTAAAAAGTCCTTCCCCAGCTCTCCTGTAGCCCCCTTTAGGTACTGGAAGGCCGCAATAAGATTTCCCCAGAGCCTTCTCTTCTCCAGGCTGAACAGCCCCAACTCTCTCAGCCTCTCCTCACAGGAGAGGTGCTCCAGCCCTCGGATCATCCTCATGGCCCTCCTCTGGACATGCTCCAGCAGGTCCACATCCTTCTGATGTTGGGGGTTCCAGAGTTTAATGTGTTGAATTAAGGGTGAATTAAGGGTGAATTTTCATTGCTTGGTGATCTGTATTAAACGAGCATTAATAATCCAGTTCAAACCTTAAGGTTTCTTTACATTTCAGCAGCTGTATGAGAAGTAAAGCAAGAGTCTGCCATCTTTTAGTTGGTGCGCTGAAATCCTGCTAACAACAATGCAAAATATCTTTCATTTAAAAAAGCATGGGAAAAAAAGGTCCAGCAAAGAAAGAATCTTCTGGACTTACATACAAAGTGTATTTGGCAATAGAAAAGAATAAAATTGCTACACAAGAATGACCCAACATGCCTTCCACTGAAGACAATGCTAAAATAAAACTAAGAGTGGATAGCTTTTGTAGAATAAAAGCTGTAGGGAGTGCCTATCTTAAAGATTTATACCGGTATGGCTTCCTACCTTCTCTTTTGGGCTTGCATAATGGCCTTCATTAAGAATCAATCAGCAAACATCATTCTTTTCCTCTGTATTTAGAGAGCTCAAATAAATGGCTTTGTACCTAGTAGATCCTAGTTTCATCGATTATTTTGTGAGCAAACCTCTTTTGTCCCCCAGAGCCCTGTTGGCTTGGGTGGAAGTCAGTATGTTCATCATTTTGCTTATAGACAGTGAATAGCGATATATAAGCTTCCAGTTTCCTCCCTTATCAATACATTTTACTTGCAGTTACCTGGACTATGTAACTACTTTGTGCAAATAAAATAATCTTCCCTAATAGAGACAGGAATGTTAGTTAAATGTCACTTTGATCAGAACCCATGATACAATATACTGAAATCGGTGATAAAATTTGCCAGTTGGTCTAACTGAATAAAGAATAAGGTAACGTTTTCAGTCATCTCTTGCTTTCCAGTTACCTGACCATAGAAATGAGTTTATAGTGTAAGAATCTAGGCGATAAACTGCCACTAACTATCTGACAATACAGTATATGTAAATAAATGTTGATAGGACAGTACTGAAATGAATTATGAAAATATTTGCTGATTCAGAACTACTGTAGTTTGGGCATTTTTTAGGCTTATTAGACACATTTATTGTGTAAAATTGTGACAGTTTTCCCAATTTACCCTCAGTTTCAAAATAAATATTGCTTTATTCCAGTATAACTCCTCCATGTTCGAATTTTAGTGCTTTTTCAAATATGCCACATACAGAAATTCTTGAACGTACAAACCATTAAAGCGACTGCAAGTGATTTTGCATTTTTAAACTGCAGATTCTTAGAGTGCAGGAAAAACAGGAATGCACTTTGAGAGTTTTATGAGTTTAAGATGTTAAATGGCAGGAACGGAACTCTTCATTTGTTAAAAGTGAAGATTAAATGGAAGGATTTAATGGGGATAGAGTTGCTTATTTGTTGTCTAGTAGTACATAGAAGTGTCCTTAGCGTGACGTGCTCTGTGCCTAACATCTTCACCTCTGAGAACAGGCCTTCGGGCTCCTACGTCCTAAAATGGGCTGCGTGTCTACAGCTGGAGAAGTCTGATCAGGTGTCCTTTCCCCCAGTCAGTTGAGGTATCTAAACATTTTTACACCAAAAAGTAACTTTAAATTGGAATGCTGTTTTTTAAAATGTGTACGTAAAGCCCGGTTTTAAAGTTTCTCCGCTAATTCACCGAGATGTCTGGGATGGTTTGCATTCTTAATCTCCCTTTGTAAAAAGAAAACCTCTGAAATATTGTGCTATAGTCTGGCAGCCTGCTTAATTGTATTTGGCAGCTTGTTTTGGTTCTGGAGCAGTTCACTAGCCATCTAATTAAAATGGGGGGTACAGTGATATGTGTCTTGTCTCTGAAATTGATAGGGATGATGAAAAAGGCTGTGAAGATGACTAATTATTTTTCAATGACCAAAGCTTTTCAGTTCAAATCTTCCCTGGTTTTCATGTTTCTAAGGTCATTAAAATGCTTAGAGAACAAACATTTAATATGAGACTAAATGTCATGAGTCTGAATTTCTTCTTGGTCTTGTCTTCACACGCCATGTTTCATTCTTTGCCTATTCAGAACAGTCATGAGAGAGAAATTAATATGAGCCTCCAGGGTTTTTTGGGGGGTGGTTTGTTTTTTTGTTTAATAATTATGTTGAGGAAAACCTGTCAATCTTTGCATTATCACACTCCTCTCTTGTGTTGTTTCCACTGACGATAGAGGGACTCAGTTGTGCCATTAGTCACTGGGTAGTGTAGGAAGCACTGGGGAAGGCACTGGTCGATGTATAGAGAAGAACAGTTGGTTCCCAAGAAGCAGCCTGCTCTACCACTGTGCGCAGCAGATCCGCAGCGGATCATGCCCTGCACCCTCCGGCTTCCAGGTTAGAGTGGCCATTTCTTGTCCCAGGATCCGTTGAACCAAGGTCAGGTGCGCGTGGGCTCCCACCAGGGTAGCAGCCTTGGATTTCGAAATCGCAAATGCGTATGTGCAGAAAATGTATTCTAATTCTGTTTATCCTCCTCAAGAATGAAATTTCAGGACTTAACCACCTGTTAGTTGAGGGAGGAACCAGATAAAAATACCAAGGAAAGTGACAAGCGATATCTTATTTTCATTCCTTCTGACAGATTTCCTGTTGCATTTGTGTGTTTTTTGCAAGAAAATAGAACACGGATAAATTGTTACACGAGAAATTGTTTATAAAAAAAGTATCAGCCTTCTATATATTCTGATTTACCTGAATTTGAATGTAGTTTTTGATAGCTTTTTCTCATAATTATTTTGGGTGTCTTCATTATTGGGTGTCCAACTGAAAATTTTGTGTGGACTCATTTTTCTGTGTTCCAAATTCAGAACCTTTCAAAAGTATCTGAAATGGAGGATGCTTAAAATAGTCATGTTTGCATTCATGGGCCTCACTGTTGGGTTCGAGAGGTGTCAGCAGGACAAAAATGAGCTTGTAATAACCTGTTGATGGGGGTGCTCTAGGCACATCAGTTTCAGTAATTATAATTACATTATACTAATGCAAGCGACAATACAAAGTTATTTTCAATATGAATGTTTGTTTTAGCGCTTGATACACTTCTGAGGTACTGCTATATTTCTGTATAAAAGGAAGTCTGCTTTGATTATCAGAAGTCTGTTGAAATACTTCTAGTATAAAAGTAGAGTATCTTACAACTGTTAAGCTGTAGGAATGCCATAAAGATCATGCAGATCATTTCTAATTGGCTTACCATTTTCTGTAGTTAAAGTTTGGATTTCTAAAAGTTAAGGCAGTGCTTTGGGAATGTGAAATAGCATAAAAGGCAGATTATAATACTAAACAGTTTATTAAAATAGAAAAGATATGCATGGTGCCTGCTGTCACTCTTTGCAGAATTACTAGATGCTCCCATATGGTAAAATGATTTTCCCTGTTTATAACATCCTGAAGTGTGGAAGTACTTTCATCCCATTTTATAGATAAGAATCCTAAAAAAGGGAATTTTTAAGGGTTTTGTCAAAAGTTACTTAGTAAGACAGTATGATGTGTGGGACTGTGCCAACCACCTGGACCTAGCTGCCTTTTTAAGCAATTATTCTCTCTTTTCGGAGTCCAGTTGTTCTGGCTATTAAACTTATTCTGGATCCCTGATCTTCACATATCTCCTCAGATCCCTGATCCAGTTCTGTTTCCTTATCTGGAAATTGGGAGACAACTGTAATTGTTTCGCTTTATTTTTTGAGGTAATTGTAAATATATGTCTATAATGATGTCAAAAAATATAACTTTCTATACACACATACTGAATTAAAAAGTTAAAACCCATCAAATAAAATTAAATAGATTCTAATTTGTTTGGAAAACTTTCTGTGGTAAATACAAAATTTTGCAATTCATTGAGCTGCTTAAAATTTTATTGAAATTCTAGGAAAAAGGGACCTTTGAACTAAAATTTGTATGTTGAAATTCACATGCAGCTCCAGTGCAAATATTATTACCTGGCAGGTCTGTATTTGTTTATAACTAGAAAATTCACCTGTGTTGTATTGGGGATAGTAGATACTAAGAAAGGGTTCTTACAGTTAATGTGGAAAAGTGAGAATTTAGCCAGTGTTTTTGTGGACTGGTTTTAAATGCTTACCATGGCTAAAATGTGTTTCTTTTCTCTAAATTTAAAGAACACTAGGAAGAATCCAACTTGAGTAGACTTAAATCACAGATATTTTTTTTTTCTTCTTATCCAAGAACTATATTTAAGGTATGGAATAGTCGGAATACTTGTAGAAAGAAGTATGATATGTGGCAAAGCTGACTAAATCCTCTCTGGTACTTCAGTCATACTGTTATATGATGCCAGGTATTTAAAGCTGCATTATGTATGTCTGCTGGTGTGAGGATTTTGAACCTGAAATATCAACCAACGAAATACCGTTGATCTGCACTATAAGGCTTGTGGTTTGAATCTTTGTAGCATGCTGAGAATCAGGTTTTACAATGTTGGACAATTATTTATGTTTCTTAGGCGTACTTTCAAACTGGGCTTGCTTGTTTTTTTTAACAGCAGCATTGGTGATTTGTTATAATGCTCTTGATGCCTGATGTACCACAACTGTTGAAAATACAATTCACAAGTCAAGTTTGAAAAAGTAGCATAAAGATAGGGAAAAAAATATATAAAAAAGGATGCTGAATCTGGAGGTTTGGCACTTGGACTTTTCTGACATATATTTCATTTGGTCTAAATTTGTCAAACTAAAGCATCATTTTAAAATTAAACCATTAGCCTTCTTCACTGTAAGGAAGACAAATAACCAGGGTGAGGGCGATGCAGTTCTCACTGCTTATTTTCTTTTAAACATGCTTAGGTTCTGAATAAAGGCTAATCAACAAGATTTTTTTCATATAGACACCAATACATAGCATAATACCTATCGCAACCAATTATAATCATGTGTTTATTGTTGGTTGTGCTGCAGTTAGCCTGAATCCTTGCACGTAAGTTCTATGTTAATACATCTCAGCTGTAGCTCGCGTACAATATCATTCTTTAATTATCTTTTTGAAAAGATCTCTTCATCTTTCTAGTGTGACCACAGGACAGGAACTTAGCAGAACCTGAGAATAATGGCAGTATTTCAGCTCTTTTATTAACAATTCAAAACCTACAGTGACTATGTCCAAGCTGTTACCCGTTTGGGTATACATGTATAAAATATGAGTTTGCTGGATCTCTTTGAAGCTCCCAGAAACTCATTTAAGTCAGATAAGGGTTTACAAACCTTCACCTCGGTCTTCTGGCTTATTCTGTTAAATTAGGTAAAATCTACTTTAAAGCAACTGTCCAAACCCCCAAGAATAAATTTTTTATGCTGTGTAGAACCTGCATACTTCTCTGCTAGCTTTGCCTCCAGTCAGCAAAACACAAAAGATGGAAGAAATTTTGCCTTTGGAGAGTCTCCTAGGTCATTAAATCTAGATAGTCTTCATTTGGACAGAGCGAGTTACAAATCTTGGCCACAGGGCTTTAGGAACAGCTGTTGAGTGTGTCAGATATCACTCATCATTTCTTGTTGTTTGTGGCTTTTTTAGCCAAGGCACCTCTCATTCCTTGTCCCGGTCCAGGGCCAAACTGCTTCCTTTGGTTTTGGAAGCTAGTTTCAGGCTCAAAATTGCAAAGCCTGTGGATTGTAGGCATAAGCTGCAAAAGCTTCCATGGTAAGTATGCGGTTACAGGCATTTGCAACATTCTAGACCATTTCAGTTGTTAAATTTGGAGTTGGGGCATCAATAATACATAGTTGCATTAAAAGACAATGTGCTTTAATGTCATTGCACTGAGTTATTTTGGGTGATTCAAGTGACCCCATTTGAAATATAACAGATTAAACTGTGCACCAGTATATTTATTTGCGGAGAGTTTGCACTGTGTGCCTGGAAGGAAAACTGGTATGTTTCTTATAGACCTTCAAGTTTTATTATTCCTATTCTTAAACGCAAACGTATGCATTTAGTATCCCAATAAAGCTCAACTGGAGCTATAACATATGGGCCCTCTTTTAGTTCCTGCCCCCTGGAAAGCCAAAACTAAACAAAAATACCACTCCTCCTTTTCTCTGATTTATTTGCGTTCTTTTTTTGAGATGATCTTCTTTGAAAACAGAAGGTTGGCAGCTGAGAAAGGAAGCACGGGAGTGTGTGAAGCAGTGGGATGCTGGACAGGAGGGGTCCTGCTTTCTCCCAGAACCAGCACTGCAGTGCCCTGCTCTGCCCAGGGCTTGCGCATACTCAATATTACCCCTGCATGGACTTGTCAGCAACCCTGGAAATTGCTGTTAACTCTGCCTTATTGGAGTTGCCTGCTTTCTGGTTTTACAAAAAGCTTTCTCTAAAGAAGTGGTTTCTCGTGTTCCTCTCTAGCTATGCTGGAAAGAGTTACATACAAAACTGACTGCTTTGGTACATTTGGCTGACCAGTTTTTAGTGTTATATTCAGTGAAGGGTGACAGTGAAGGCTTCTGGTATATAGAAGATATTTCAACAGCTGTTAAAAGACAGCTCAGGCATTATATTTTCTGAAATCAGGAACAGATTTACCCTCGGTGTATGTGCGTCTCTGTCATTCAGTGTTTGCTTGTTTTTTTTTATATTACTGGTATGCTCTTGGGCACTGCCTACTTTGTATTGTGGAGAAAGTGGGTTCGCTGTTTTCTCCACACAGAATTTTTTTCGTCATTTGATAAGTTATACCCTGTTCTTTGTAGCAGGATTGTTTCATAGTTCAGGATTGTGCAGTCCTGCTTGGTTGCCCAGTCTCTTCTATCCATTTGTGGGACATGCCCGTGGAGGCATGGATGCTCTTTCGGTAGTAAATGGGAAGATGAAAGCAAATAAACCAGAAGTGAATCAGGAGACTAAGTAAGCTATAGGACTAGACTGCTTTACTGTTCTTTGAGATTGCGACTATTGGTGAGCACCATGGCATAATGAATAATCAGTCGGGGAAAGGTAGATGTGTGCTGCCTGTGTGAAAGCCAATACTGTGAATATTTAACCCCTGAAATGGAAGCCTTCGGATCTTTTACCATGAGGCACTGATGCAGCCACAAGACAAATATAATCAGAAAACATGTAAACAAAGGGAATTAAGGGAGAAATGACGTTTAATTCTTTGCAAGAACCACAAAAAAAAAGGTTTTAAAGAAATTCTGAAATTGAAACTTTGAAAATGAATGATTTAAGGTAGAAAATCCTGAAGTCAGAGGTTATGATAATAATAATATTTTTTTTTCTAACATGTCAGCAAACTGGAAAGAATTGTTTGGATTAAACTGAAACAAAAACTTCTGCACAAAGCCCTGAAATTCTACTGTTTCCTTAAAAAGAAATGAGGAAAATCTTCAGCTGAAACACACTGTTGTAGTTCACTGAAATAAATGAAGTTATGGAAGTTTGCAGCTGCTAAAGATTTGACCACTGCAACAGATGAAAACAAACAAACAAACAAACAAATTAACTGAGTAATAGACAAGGAGAGAAAGATACTTCTGGAAAGCTTTACTACTACCAATAGCAGAATTTGTTACCAGACTGAATCTGCAAGATTTTTAGGATACCTTCAGGATTTTTTTTTGTTGTTATAGAAGAAGTAAATTGTTAGTAAATAGTAAATAAGAGTCAGTCATTTATGTCAAGGATCTCAGTCCTTTAAACAAATGAAGGAAAAGGTAAAGCTGATTACTAGTTTTGTTGGGATTGTGCTTTCTTTTTGAAGGGAGTAATAAATTCTAGCTTCCTTAGCTTTGTTGCTTTTGTAGACATTTAGAAGTCAGAAGTTCCAACCCTGCCTGTAGTCCAGGGGATGGTAGAGACAGACTGGAAGATACAGTCACTACTCTGAAGTGGGTAGAATTTGCACAGAAAATAAATTCAGAAACTGGACAACCAAAAAGCTTGAGAGGAATAGTTTCTTGGTCTAACGGTCATGCTCCAGGCGGTGGCAGAGTTGAGGATATGATGTGTGGCTCCTTTAGTTCAGTGAGTTCAGTGAGTCCCATCCCACAGCTGAGTCTTCCCCAAGGACCGAAGTCCCCTAGTACTCTGCTGCAGTTCATTCTCCACAGAGTCACTATGACACTGTTCAGGCAGGAAAAATGAACCTTCTTAGGGACTTCTTTATAAATCGGTCATAAATTTTAATGAGATCAAGATCCAGGTTTAATATACGTTAAACTTATGCTTCTACTTGGTAGATACATCCATAATGGTATAATGGTATTGCTCAGAAATAAGGGTCTTTACATGTTGATGCAATTATAAAATGGGAAGCTGAAGGTTTTGTATAGATAGCGTTGGTATGGTTATGCCAATGACTTTGGGATAGAAATACGGGTGTAGGAACACAGATGGTTAGCACTGGATCTGCCCATGTAGATTAGATGTCCGGCAGACTTGTGTCTGAGATACTGGATGTTTAGCAGCCGTTTGTAGCTACTGTGCTGATTGCAGAAATTTTGGGCATGTGCATAAAAATCCATAAATTTTGCTGTACTAGAACATTGGGGAGGGGAGGAGGTGCCTGGGGGAAGTGTCTGTGTACCTGTTGGTCCTGGTCAGTAGCGTTTTTCACAAGTATTAACAGTATCAGAGTCGTGTCTGTTCTTTGCCTTCAGTTGTTGTGAGGGATTTTTAGAAAGTATTACTCATTTGGTTTTCTCTGCTTGGAATGGATTTATTTTGAAATATTTATTGTAACATCAGTTTTTGATGTTTTACCAACACTGGGCAATGAAAACAGACTGTATTTCAGTTTCACTTCTGATTCAGCACAACTTCCAGTTCCTCTTGCTTGTGACTCTGTACAACCTGCAAGATATGCATGGTAATATATATAAAAATAAACTCAACACTTCCAGGGATGTTCAGATTGCATACCTGATTTCTGCTAAGTGCAGGTCATGTGCTTTGAAGCTGTGCTATTTTATGTGCTGACATCCAGGTGTGTCTTTCAAAAAGACTAACTTCAAAGCAAACATGATGGAGTGATTGTCCCATCAAAAACAGCTTCCTAAAAATAGTTTCCCCCTCTCTGAGTAGGTAAGAAGATATTTTTATTACAGATGGAGGAGCTGTTTGTATGTACCATCTCTCATTTGTAGCCAGACTCATCCCAAAGATTTCTGGTTGGGAGAACTGGAAGCAGAGTTCATTTCCTATCCTATTTCTTGCCTTCTGTGTTTGTGCAAAAGAGATACCAGGGTGCTCTCCCAGTGCAGAGACGGAAAGGACAGGCCCAGGGTCACTATGGGGTCCTGGATCTCCAGGACCACATTTAGATGTATTAAACCTGGTAAAGGCTGGTGGGAGACTAGATGGCTAAAGAGTTGATTTGGAATGATTTTGTAGGGTTAGGGCCCTAGTTATATGATTTTCCTGAGGCACATGGAAATGAATAAAACCCTTACTTTGTTGAGGGTAGAACATGTGGGAAATGGGATATTTTTCTTTATTTGGGATCACTTTGGAAGAGGTGAAGGAATTACAGCAAAATCTGACCTGTAGTTTGGCAGACTTCACGAATTGGTGTTGCTGTGCAGGTGGAGGCAGTGGTAGATTTGTGGCTTACTGTGCTGGCTCTATTTTTAGTTTCTGACTGCTTGCAAGTTCCGTTTACAAATGTCAGGAAAATGCATTAGGATTATCTGCTTTATTGTAGAGGTAATAAAATGCTGTCCAATTTAGCCAATAAAATAGCTAAAAGCAGGCTCCCACTGTCATGGCAGTGTAGCTGCTAAATGTATACGGTGGCTCCACAGGATTTTTAAGCTGCTTGCTCTGTTCTTTCCTCAATGCTTGTTTCCCACCATTGTACTGAATCAATATGGAGATTAGGGATCTCTGGGGTTTTTTTTACATTAGAGGCTCATCTGGGAATACCTGAAAATGTGTATTGAGAAGAAGGAAGGTGAGGGTTCAGCAAAAGCTCTATAATCCATTCCTGCAGTGACGTACATTGCTCCTGGAGCACAGCAGTGGTACTGGAGGCATAAGGACCACTGGTTATTCCTTTGCCCAGGGGTCTGAAGTTCTTGGATGCTACGAAGTACTTCCTGAAGAGTCCTTTCAGCTTCAGTGGCTAGAATGGGAGCCAGTCGTTGACTTCAGAGAATGTAGTCAGTATGTGGCAGGCTGTATTGGTTGATATCCTGTAAGCCAATTTTAAAGTTGCTTTCTCTGCTGTAGAGCCTAGACTCATGGACAAACATCCCATTTAAGTGCCTTACTGGTGAGCTTTACGACTGTACTTGTCAGCTAGAAGTAGTAATGTGCTTAAGTCAGGGCTGAAGATGCTTTAACCTTGCTATGTGATTCTGAAAGAAAGACAAATGGGTTGTTCTTCCCATTAGAAAACCAGTATGTACATAAACAATACAAAACCACATCTTTCCAGTGTGGTTATTACCACATTGATTATTACCATTTTTATTATAGCCTTTTACCACTACAAGTTAGTATTGTAGGGTACCAGTCCTTGGAAAGTCTTTCATCCAGTTGTATTCACTAGCTAGCAAAAAGATTTAAGCAGACTTGTGACACTGTTAGTTAATACTTGTTTTTCATTACTGTTTTGGATGGCCCAGGCCGAACAGATTGTGTGTTAGTGCTGTGGATATTCACTGTGGCAGAATACATAAAAATAAAGACAGTTCTCATGCTAGAGACCTTATGCTTTAAATTCATCAAATATGTCCCCCCTAAAGCATTCTTAAGGTGTGGCTATCTGTACGCGCTTCATCACCTGCAGAAATTATATCTTCATTTTTAGGGGAACCATAGAGTTAACTTGTTTAACTCTGTATTAGAGTGGGGAAAAAAGCTGGCAATTTAGTAAAAACTGAGGAACTAATTCCACTATAGAGGGAGGCTACAAATAGAAGTAGGAGTAAAAGCGTGGCTTTGAACTGCATCATATGAAAGCAGTAATGACAGGAACATTGCAAGCTTGTGTGTACCTGTGAATGCCCTTTTTTTTTTTTTTTAATGCAACTTCTGCAGTTTTTGAAATTGTATGCCTCTAAGGAGGCATACAATGAAAAATTGATAGGTAATATATAATTATTCAGTGAAGTATTCGAATTTTCAGCTGTATCCCTGCAAGCTAGTGTCAGCTTGTCAAGTGTAGCTCTTGGCTGGCAAGTCTGACCAAGAAATATAGCTTCTTTTTCTGCCTAGGAGATGAAGGGTGGGAAATCATGATTTAATAATGAGAGGGAGATGTAAATCCATGCAAACTGTTTCCATACTCTTCAACTTTGAGAAAATGGAAATCTGGTAATGAGCTTGATGACTTTTCTTTGTGCTTTGGCCAACTGTAATGAGGAAGTCCAAATATTTGTAATATCTGGCATGCTTGTGGCCACAGCTATGTCTTAGATAGATAAGAAAATGGTTGTTTTTTTCAAGATTTTCATTTCTGTTTATTCAGATAAGTGCCACAGAACTGCAGCTTGCTGTTACTGAAAAGAACAGTCAAACCGTAGTGGCTCTGTTCTGCCAGGCTGTTCTAATGAATACTGGAATACTGAAAATTAGATACTGTGTTTGTCAGCCTAAGATTGACAAAGTCGTTGATAAGTCTGTTTGGGGTTTTTTTTAGTTCAAGTATTTTCATGTTTACAAAAATGTATTTTGCGTAGTAGGTTAGCTGGTATGTTCATAAGAGAGTAGTAAAATTAATCCTTTTAGGCTTTATTCCAAGCCCTCTTAATATTAGAATTAGAGTGCTGTGCATTTTATTCAGGGAGCACAGGTTTGGAACAGTCCTGTTCTCCCTCGACAGTCTACAAAACCCAGCAAGGAGGCTCGAGCTGCTCCGAGCTCCAGAGCTTGACATAGCTGTAGTGTTGCTGTTAGCCTGTGAGAGTTGCAGCTTGATGAAGTCCCATCTCCCGGTGATCACCTCTTCTGTTGCTGCCTGCTTTTTCCATGGTATTCCTTTGGGCTACTGAAAGGTATTTGTCCTTGCACAGTACCTCCTAGAATTGGGAACTGTGAGATGATGGTATTAGGATGCATGGAGTAAAATTATAAACGTTTTTTCCAGATGTTAGTCTGTTTTTA
Source organism: Charadrius vociferus (assembly GCF_000708025.1). Lineage (NCBI taxonomy): Eukaryota > Metazoa > Chordata > Aves > Charadriiformes > Charadriidae > Charadrius > Charadrius vociferus. Next base: position 271,231 of record NW_009647209.1, read on the forward strand.
AAGTCTCATTTATTTTTTTAGAGGCAGTATGCAGTCAAAATCAGAGCTGTTCAAAATTTTTCCTTGTAATGCTTTTTCCATTGGAAATCACTGATCTGATGGAATCTGAAGCATTTCGTAAGGCTGTGTGAATTAGCCTTAGGCGTTTTGTCAAAAAGATAGCAATCAAGAAGTGAAGATGGGCCTGCATAGTTCAGGCCAGTTCAGGTGGACTTTTGTTTCTAGCTTGGAGCAAGGAGCGCTTTGAGACATGTAAAGTTTTCAGAGACTTTGAAATTGTGGGTTCAACTTATTTTTACTCAAAACTGCATCTGAGATGCAGCATGTTTCATAAACAGACTGTTTCTGAATGCTACGCTAAGGTCTGCCTCATTACAGTTTCGGAAGAAAGGAAAGCATCTCTCGAGTGACCTAACCGTTTCCTGCAGCACAGGGCTGTGTAGACCTTTTATTAAGTGTCAGTCACATTGTTCTAGTGGGAAGTGAGTGAAGCTAAGCCCATGTGTTGAAACTAGTTTTGTATCTCTCGGACAAGAGAAGAAAGGATACAAAAAAGATTTAAAGTGATTCTAAATAATATTTTCTTTCCTTTAGCTGTCTCCGTAATGAGATACAGTGCATCATCATTTGGATTTGCTGTAAGTAGAGAAACTATTTAAATATTTTCTACTTTTTTTTCCACGGGCTTTTTCTGAACATGAAATGCTGTATTTTTTCTTATTGTAAGTTCATGGCAAGGTATGCAAAGTCAGTGATGGATTTGAAAAAATATTGTTGAAGTCATGCCTTGGAAAAGATAGTTTCATTATACTTTTTCAATATAAGACTAAGTCTTATATTGGAGTTAATATCAATACTTATATCTCATCATTGAGGTGTTATCCACCAGGTATGGTTTTCTTCAACAAAATCTCTCAACTTAATCAGTTCTTTTGTTGAGCTTGAGCCAAATTCTGAAGTTCCCTTCTGAACTTTGCATGACCCTTTTCCTGTTGAAGTCTATAGTAAAACTCGTATTGACTTCGGGAACACATCTTTCCTCTCTAGGATTTGCCATGACTTACCTGATTAGTGGCAGAACAAAAAATTCCTAACGACAAGCAAAATAACTCATTTCAAATAATTTGTTTTCTGCTTTCAAATTTGAATGTTAGATTGAGTTTGTAGAAAGTTTGACCTAAGGATGAAAGTTCTTCCAGTGGGACAAGCCTGATTTTTGGTGTTACCTGACATCATGTCCTCATTAACCGGAAATACAAACATGGTAATTTTGCTGATGATACAGAATAATATGAAGTCTGGATACAATGGGATTTTGGAAAAAATATTTTCTTGGTTTGAAACAAAACCTTCTATTGCAGAAAATAAGTGACTTTGCAAGAAAAAGGAATTGTCAGGCATTTTCAAACACTTTCTTTGAGAGTTGTCGCATAAGAATCATATTAGTATTTTAACTCTTGTGGTGCCACAGTGGCAGATTGTGGTTTGTTTTTTTTATTTCACTTCTCTGCAGGTGATGGATTGCACATAAAAAGTTTTTAATCCTTTGATTAACCTCTTGTTCTCTAAAGTATATTGTCATGCAATAATACATGGGAAAAATGTGAAGATCAATTTAATAAATGTAAATCCTGCTTTCATTACAACGATTATTTGAAGCAGCTTTGTGCCTGTGCAGCAGGATAGTAAATGCATTACTGTTAGTACAGGGCATATTTAATGGCCCACAAAACAATTGACTCTGTATCTCTTTCAGTTTGATGCTACCCTGGATGTTTTGTCATCAGCGATAGTTTTGTGGCGTTACAGCAACGCAGCTGCTGTGCATTCTGCACACAGGGAGTATATGTAAGTACACTTAATTACTTTGGCTTTGGTAGAGGCCTGCAGAGCTTTTGCCGTCAAGCTGTGATGCTACGTATTACAGAGCTTTGACAAAAAACATTTTGTCATGTCAGCAAGTATTCTTTCCTTCTGCCAACTTACTGTTTGGTCCCAAACATGCAGCCTTTCCTTATGCAAAGCTCCCCATGATTGTGATTTTCAGTTTCTTTTTAGCCAAGAAAGTAATTGTTAGGGCTTTGCAGGTTTTATTTTTTCCCTGCAACATCTGTATCAAATGAAATGTATCTGCAATCTGCAATAGATTTGTAAATCTTTTATTTTGCACCTTACTCCATTATTCTTACTAGAGTATGTTTTTAAAATTGATGCCTGTATTATATTTGTACTTCCCTTAACAAGATTGGAATATGAACCCCTTCTCTTGGAATATAAATCGCTTCAACTGCTAGTGATATTATTAGAAGTTGAGATTACAGAACATCTGATAAGATTGAACCTGTATTAGTGTTACGATAGTAGGGTGACACAGTTTATTGTAACTGCTGTACAAAGAGAGAGACAGACCCTTTTTATTACAGAAGTGTTGCTGTTTTGGTAGGTAAGAGTATATCAATACTTGCATGTCTTCTTTATGGAAAAAAGTGTGTGCTTGCGAAGTAAGCATATTTAATGCTTGTTGTGTGGATCCTATGGAAAAAAGTCTTTAATTTGTAGTGCAGTATTGATCACAGTTGAAATTACATTGTGTATCACTGTGCAGCATTTCTATTGGCGATGCATGTGGTAGCTTAGCAGATCACATGGAGATTGGCTGAAGAATTGTTCCAGCTAGTGCATAAAGAACACTTTAACCTCCTACTCAAATTTTGGGTACATCTAGGTAGAGAATTACAGTACATTTATATGCTTTGGTTTTATTCTCTGCTGCCATTGCTAACAGTATCCCATCTGGCTTGTTTGAAGATAGTTCAACTATCCCCTGGAATGGACTACAATTTTACAATAAAGAGGGATAAGGTAGTTTTTGTTCTGAAATGCCTCTAATGAAGCCCCTTCTACAAGAAGGGAAGGCTGATTAAACTGAGTTTTACATAACTGGTAGGGTCAAGTGGAAAAAAAAAAGCCACACAGAGGGGACTATAACTTGTCCTCATAGTCCTTTCCGAAAAACGAAGAAATCAGTAAGCAGTATTTTTACATGCATTAACTCAGGCTCATGCAACAGCTTGCCAGCGCTGTGAGTTCCTTTCTGGCAGGGCTCCATGCATAACAGTTTGGAATAAAAGGCCATAGAAGATTGCTGTGGCATTGATTCATAAAAATAAACCCAGAAATATGTGATTAAAATTAGTCTTCCTGCACAAATTTGGAGATCTTAACAGACATTTCTTGAGTATCTTGCTTTTGTGGGCGTCCACAGAGATTCCTGTCAACATTCAATTAACATATTTTTGAAATCTCCTTCTGTTGAGTTTTTTCAAGTGAACCTTTTAAAGTACTTTATAGAGAAAAATAAATCCCAATACAAAAGAAGAATCAGCGTATCCCTATGGCTAAGCCAGTGAAGTGAACAAGCAAAGCAGCAAACGTATTTTCCTGCTTTTTATGCTCATTTTTAATTTGCTTTCATATAATCCCTCTGCTTTACATAAGGCTAAATTAAGTCAATGAATTACTTGCCATGCCCTCTAGTTGAAAACAGCTAAGGTTACATGATGAGATCAGTACTGACTGAAAGAATGTTACCATATGCTGGGAATATGAATCACTGGATAGGCAGTCTGGTTATCCCTCCGTTTCTAGAATTGACAGGAGAATCATCGTAATACCGACAACCAAAGAGGTGGTTGTGTCTCTTAAGTCAATTCTTACCGTGTCAGATTTTTGAGGGAGGCACATTTCTAATTTCCCGTTGTGTTTAATCAATCTCTTGCTTGAAAGACTGCGTGTAATTATTTTTCCCCTGCGCTGCAAAAATGTTGCATGACGGCTCCTGGCTGCTTGCTTACCTTGTAAATCATCTTGGTATCATATGTGCCTGTAACTACGCCTGATCTATCACAGTCCTTGTTTTCTGCGTGCCAGTGCCTCAGTGGGGAAGTCTGCTCTCAGGCTCCTAGACAGTTGGGTGCAAATTCCTGTAGGTGCGTAGGTCGTGCTGTGTGTTATTCCTGTTTCTGTGTGCCTACCCACACTTTGCCTTAGTGCAGGAGCCTGTGCAAAACTCTGGGTTTCTACAAAAACATTGCTACTGTTTACCAGAGTAAGGTGTGTCAGAGAGGCTTCAGTTTAGTTCTTTGTTTATAGATCTGTCTTTTATTGATTTAAATATTACATTTGTCTGTGTTTCTTAACATATCTGAAAATAACCTGAGCTGCTTGACAAAAGCCAAGAGGAATTGCCAATTAATAACACACTGCAAATTCGTAAAACTCTATAAACTTGACAGCAAGAGACTGTTGAAATCAGTGGAAAGCCTCTCATGGAAGGGCAACGTTAGATCCAATCCTAACTGTTGGACATCATTGAGAGAGGACATAAAGACAGAATGAAAACCAAAACCCCAGAAAAAAACACAGAGAATACAGCCTGACTCATGATGTGCTATGAATTAAATACTTAGAATAAAATGCTAAGATGTAAAAAATCTGTGTAATCTTACTTAAGATGTAGCCATATGGAAGTTAGAGATGCAACATCTCAGGGGCTGGTGCTCAGAATGAACAGTACAAAACTGCTTGCTGTGCCAAGTTCTGCTAAGCTGAACCAATGCATTTCCATTTGACTTCAGGGGAATTGTGGTGCTGAAACTATCATGGAAATTTGTCCTGCTGAGTTTAACTCAGTTTAATGGGTTTCTTTTTTACTAGAGCAGTTGATTTCTCTTATTTTCTGGGGCAAGATGAGAAGGTACTTTTTCATTGTACATGTGACCAAAGTTATACGATGTACATCTTTGCTGATTCTTGTGGTGGTTCACATATAGTAACTGCAAAATATAGTTTAACTTACCTTTGCGATTTGCCCCTTTTGAAAATTCTTTGATATTGATGGCCTGAGAAGCTAAAGCTGTCAGGCTTTTCAAGTCTTTTATTGATGAGAATTTTTCTTAAGTCATTGTGAAAATATATATCTGGTTATGTTCAAGGTATGTCTTAAATTGTGATGAAATTATGATGAAATAAAATTTTATGCTTTGTTTTTAAATATTCCAAGCGTCTTTGAAAATATAATGAGTATTCACCAAGATCGGGTATAAACCACTGTGAGATTGTAGGCCATATGAGACACGGCTTGATTCTGCCTAGCTGGCTCATTAATGAAAGAGGGTGTAGGAGTGGGATGAGGATTTGATGTGTTTGTTACTGGTTCTTTTTGGATAGTTTTGCACTTCACCATCTCTCTGTTTTGACAGTCAAATAAAAGAGGGTAAAAGCAGGCTACTATGTTTTCATGTATTTTAGAAGAGTGGTTGAAAGAATTGTGGGTCTTGAAGAAATGCAAAAATTGGGAAGGACTACAGATATTTGGGAATAGAGTCAGAGTACGTAGCTCATGAGTGCTTGATTTGGTCAGCGTGATCTGCTGGGTTGCGAGTTAACATGCAGTCAGCTCAGAGGCGCTGAACAAATTATCAACAAAGTAATGATCAAGAAATCCAAGAAAGAAAAGAGTGCTGAAATAACTTGAGGAATAATTTTGAATCACAACAAAAGATGAAAATTTACAAACCAAATACAATTCTTGCAATTCCCTATTTTTCTTTATACAAGGAGAAACTAAGGGGAAGGAATATACTCTGATATAGTTGATAAACCAGAGAGAGTAAAAACATACCTGTGCGCTTTGAGCCAGGTACAGCTTACTGCGCTATGGTAAGAGTTTTGTGCAGTGCTATGCCGTGGGATGGCTGGGGTTGGCAGGCACCTCTGGAGCTCATCAGTCCCACCCCCTGCCCAGAGCAGGGTCAATTAGAGCAGGTTGTCAGGTTAAAAGCCTGAATCCAATCTTCCCTTTTGTGATTTGAATGTTGAAGCATCTCTGAGCCATTCAAGATGTGTAAAGAAACTGAATGGTCCCCCTTCCTGCTCTCCTAACCAGTGTACAATTATTCTTAAATATTCTACCCTTTAGTAAATCTTTAGCAACATAATAGCTTACTGGGCTGCTGAAGCAAATCTAAATTCTGTTGAAGGAAGAAATTTATTGAAATTGATGTGGTAACAGTTTTTTTTTCATGTGCATAAATAAACCCAGTAAATAGCTGTGTAAGTAATTTCTTAATAGAAGACAGAAGTATTAGGGGCTGTCTCATGAGAGGCTGAACTAGTAACTAGCTATACAGCCAAAGGGAAGCTCTTTGATCTGATGAATTTAGGAATGAAGGTCTTGGATTAGAATGCTGGAACTGTGTGTGAGGAGAAAGTGAGAAATACCACTAAAAAAGGAAAGATTGAGAAAACAGAATAACAAGCTTAGGGCACACAGGCTTGTGAAAAAGCTGTAAAAGATAGAGCCTTTTTATGTCTAGTTGGTTGGAAAGATCTCAAAGCTGTGAACAAAGGAAACATCTCTTATTTGATTCCCTCTGCTCAGGAAAGCAGGACTTGTCTCAGGGTAGGTTAATAGAGTTAGTTGGCAGCGGGCTCAGGTCAAATGGAGGAATGGGGTAGTGCTCCTTCTTAAGCCGTATAGCAGTATCCTGATTGTTACGTTACAGAGCTACAATCTTGCATTTCTGTACAATGCAGTGCAGTACTGAGTATCTGCTTATGCCCGTAGAATCCATTGCTCCTAGGTTTTTTTTTGGCTACTGTGTTTTGTTTGAGCTTGTATATTCGGTATTGCAAAAACTAACTCTGTGCGGCATATTTTACATAGTGATTCTTGACAGTTGCAGCTGGTGTTTATTATATATTATTTTGTTGATGGTACCAAGTTAAATTCTGTGTTTCCCAAGAACCAGTCTGTCAACATCTTTCTTAACCCAGTGCCAGAGTAAGTAGGAAACCTTACTCACAATGAGCATGTTGGATAAAGCCAAGAGCAGAAAGCTCACATTTCTTTCACATTTTTTTTTTTGATTACATATGTCAGACTCCAGCTTTTCTTTATTACTTTAATAAAAAAATTAAATTGTATCATGGGCAAATAATTTCTAATGAACTTGTGGCACTCTGTGTTGCCATGACATAGTACATAATGAATGCAGATATGTCTCTTTTTTTTCCTTACATTGGTGAAGCTGTCATCCAAAACATTGGCAGTAGTATTAAAATAACAATAATTATCTTGTGGCAGACAAGGGTGCAGATATCTGTCATACCTCCACCTGCTGCTGAGAAAGCTTTTTGGCAGGATAAAATAGTCATTGCTGTCCTCGTTAGGGCAACGTATGATTCTGGAGTGCTCCTTCTTTGTGGGTAAGATGACACTTTACCTGGAACAGCAGGTGACTTCAGTTCACTTGTGTTCCTGTATTTATTTTGCATATCATTTCTCACCTTATGCTAGGTTTAAAAACAATGCATCAAGAATTGGGAAGGTTTTACAGTCTTTGCAGCTTTACAATTAGACATTATCTAAAAACTTTGCTATGTGTCAATAACTTAATTTTCACCTCCATTCATTATACCTCAGCAGTGGCAGCTGGATTTGATACTATCCTAGTGCTGAACCCATTTGCCAAGTGAAAATGCCTGCCCCGAGGGTTTGATTCTTAATAGGTTCTTAAATTATGGGGAGAATGAACGAGTATTCTCATCTATTTTGACATCCAGAAGAGCACAACCATAAGAGCTTAATCCAAGAATTTCTAACTTAGTTTGAGCTAAAAATAATCTCCGAGAAAGATATTTGATTGCTTCTCAGGGACAGAGTAAATAAGAAACCTGACCGATAATGAGCATGCTAGATGCAGCAAGTAGAAAATTTCTTACATCCTTCACCACTCTACCCCTATATTTAATTATGCTCACTGGTAAAGATCTACGTCTTATTTCTAATCTTTGTATGTGTGTATATATATGCACATGTGTATATATGTCTTCAGTTTATAAATGCTCAGCATTGTTGTGCTTTTTTTTTTGTCTGATGAAAGAAGAACCTGGGGGTTCACTGGGCTTTTCAGTTGTCAGAGAACTCTAGGAATCCACTACGTGAATGTCCATACATACGGCTTATCCATTACATAGGGATATGTAATGAAGAGAGGAAGGAAGGAAGGGAACAAGGATATTCTGACCCTTTTCTAGGACTTCTGGCACTGGGGGTAAAATTTACGGCTATGTAACAGTATGGCATAGGAGTTAGGATATTTAAAAAACATTTTATGAGGCATATTGATAATATCAATAGTCTTTTTAGAATACCCAATGACTACAAAATTACCAGCATACCAGTCCCTTTCCTTGGTTACTTGATAGCTGCCTGGCTGCGTACTGTCAGTCATCTTTTCACAGAATATGCCTTGTGTTCAGTTTTTGATTATAAGTAACCTCTTCAGATAAATGGGACAGTGCAGTCAGTAGGCATATTAGCGTTTCAAATACTGCTATGAATCTGTGGATGTTTATCAAGCAGAAGGATACAACTTTGAACACTTTTGCTTTTATAACCTTGCATCTTCTTAGACGTGTGACCTTTGGAGAAGACTAGTGAAGTAATTAGAAACCCTTACCAGTTGCTTAGTTACCTTCTCTCTGGAGTTTAGACTTAAGTAAACAGTAATAATAAAATCATCTGTACAAGTCTGTGTATAGTAAGTAGACACCCACTCTGAATTGAGTATACCCAAAGGAACTGTCCTTTGCTGTGGTGTTCTCTTTGTCAGCATGAGTACCTTGTGGACAAATACTCCTTAGACACCTTGTCCTCCTGCTCTTTACTTTCTGGTGCAATTCATTTTTGGAAGATGGGGGAAATTGGATATGTACATGGTATCCTTCTTCAATTGCTAGGGAAAAGTGCCGTATGGCTTCATGAAATGATGCCTTACTGCTTTGCGCTACGTTCTCTTTGAATTGCAAATCTACTTTTTCTCTGTAGTCTCTTGTCCAGTTGCTTATGGCCGAACCCACAGCACTCCAGAGGCTTTCATCCCGCCAGTGATTTTTGCATTGAGGGTGATCACTGGAGTTGTCCTTTATTACTTGTGCCGTTTCTATAAAGAGCCATCTCCGTCGCCGCCTCCTTTAGAGCCATACGGCTTCCATGGTAAAGGAAGTGCGTATGTCTGTGTGGCTGATGGGGAAACGTGGGGAGATTGTGTAAAGGCTTCTTTCTTACTGAGAACATGCGATGACAGGTGGGACCTGAAGATGGAGGGAGCCTCTCCTTCCAAAGTGATCAAAACCCCTTTTTGTTCCTTGCCCATGCTCAGATGATGCCGCTTGAGGATATTTACCCCAGGGTTTGGCCATGGGGAGCCTTACTGAAGTTACGTTGTGTATATGTGCATTACATTTACACATGGAATATGGAGACCGTGATGTATCCTACTCGTGCACCCAAAGCTTAAAAGAATTAGAAACTACTTTTTATGGAAGGAAATGGCTGTCATACTGCCAGGTTAGGTCTGGCTCTTCTTTCTTTTCCTCTGATTCAAATAAGAGACCATACTGGTCTATATGGTTGCAGGGTATATTCTGTCTTGGTTCACAGAATTAAAAAAACCTAATTTTCAGTATTAGTACTGTATTTAAATTTGCATGTGCAGATTGGCTCTGTAGGCCCGACTAAATGAGCACTGTCTATTTAGGTAGTGTTGAATGAAAATAATCCTCGCAATTCAGACCCAACATATCAGTCACATTGAAAAAACTGTGGATAATTTTATCTATGCCATACATACGAAAGAGACTTGAAGCACAGATGGCAAAATCCACACCTACCCACAGTTCAGGGCAAACCTCTGTGGCTGGAGGAAAAACTCTTTTGTGCTGAGTGAATGGAATAGCTGAGCGATCTGGAAAAACATCAAATGCAGGGAGATAGCCTACAAACTGCAGATAGCTAAGAACACACCTCTGCAACTCTTGTTTAGTTCTCAACTTCTCTTTGTCACGTGGCACACGCATGTCTTTCCTACCCAGTAGAGCACAGTGCAGAGTTTGCAAAATAAGTGTTCACCTATGCTTGGATATCTGCTTTATAGGAGGAGAAATGTAGTTTCTTTTTAGCCACATTGAAAATTTCTACACCATACTTGCTGCTGAAATACTACATCCAGGTACAGTGCTAGATACAAGTTTTACAGGTGCTTCACTAGGCTGACTTATTAAACTGCATTATCTCCATAAATCCATTATCCTAAATTCAGGCAAAAGTGAAGCAATCCTCAACTTTGCTCTTATCCAGGCAGAAATGCATGTATGCATACATTTATGCACGCACACACACAAAATCCTCACGCGTAGAATTTATATTAAATATGAAATAGCAAATGTATATATTTATACCTTCTAAAATCTGTTTCTTAAAGTGTGGCATCTGTAGACTTGGCAATGATTTTACTGGAGCTAGATCCAAAATCTCTTTATTTTATGAAAGCCTTTCTTTTTACTTCACTGGTAGTTGATTAGGCAGTATTTGTGTATATTGCCTAGTATTTACGCATAGAGATATATATATAAAATCAGGGACATAGTGTTGTTCTGTACTGGCATTTGATGATCACCAGAAAAATTAGTATTACAGAAATTCTCAAAAGGCTTTAATTTCCAGCTTCAGGGGAATGACAGAATCTCCGATCACCTGCTACAAGGCTAGGAGCAGTGATCAGCTCTCCGCAAGCTGGGAGGGTGGTTAGAAGGCAGGTCTACCATAAGGGCAACTGTACAGTCCGTGCAGACCAGAAACTAAAAACAGGTCATAAGAATTTTCGAAATGGCTGAGTTGTAGAAATGTCTGGTAGCTTTTATTGGCAGATGTTTAATATTGGGAGAATCAAATTATTTATGAAATTGTTGCCCCAGTTGCGCTGCGTGATTTTAAAGGATGTAAATACCCTTTCTGCAGTGACTGGTTGAACTCCTGAGGATAATAAAAGTTTTAGGTGGCCTACAACGTTTTCGACGTGAAATGGATTGCTAGCACAGCTAAGCTGAGTCTCAAAGATAAACAGCATTTCCCCTTCATGCTCTTTAAGAAGAGGTTAGACCATGTGATAACACAGTATATTTTTTAATATAATAATTGAGAAATCATCTTTCAGTGATTATTTGGACTATTACTTGAATTCTCTTTAGTTTGTAATTTGGTTTTGGTTTTTTTTTTTTTTTTCATGGTGAGAAAAAGGAGTAGCTGTAATGGTAATGATGCTGATTTGCATTCTGGCAGTTGGAGGTGGATTACGGAACATGTGTGAAGAACAGCATGCCCACTTCGTTCCTTTTAAAGTGCGTCCTAAAGTGACTCTATTCCCTCTTCACCCAGCAACAGGCAGGTGTAAATACTCTGAACAGCTGTGATTTTGTACAGTTTGGGGTCCAAGCCCTCCTCAGTAACTAAACCTGGTAACAGATAAGCAACACCACAAACATAAACAAGCAATGTAACTGTCTAATTGGACACATAGCAGCTTAAGATTAGCAGCAGAGCATGAAAAAGAAGCAGGAATCTTCTGTTATTGCATCTTTTGCCTGTGTATTACTGTAATATGCCACAGTGGCTAGTAATTGTTCTTTTTAGAGTAACCCTTTAATGGATTTAAGAGACAGATTTTACAGTCTTTACAGTTCTGGATGTCACCCTAATGAAAAATATGGCTAGAATTATCTCAGCAATATTGCAGAATGGGTAGGAAGGAGCAAATGTTAGCGAACAGCTGCATTCTAATTTTAATGTCTCTTTTTAAAATAATGGGCAGCAGACGTGTGTTTGTGGCACCGTGTGCAGTAGACTGAACAGGCCCTTTGCTGCCGTAGAGATACGGTACCCAGCCAGAGAGATTTGGCTGCTGCCTGCCCCTGCTGGGTCTGGGGTGTGTGCAGGGGCGGCTACTGCTACTCCTGAGACAGCGAAACCTCCCGGGCAATTGCCGTGTGTGTTGTGCCATATGACTTCCCCTGAACGATTCCATATGTGATATTCACTCTGTCACCAACTAATACTAAAATCCTTTCAAATCGTAGGGAAACAGGAATTAGCACGTTTATAGTTTTTATTAAATTAATTACTTTTATCATGTAAATTTTTTCATCCTTAAACTCCAGAGGTTTCATTAGTGGGTTTATTCAGAGATTCAATCCTGTATCCATCATAAAACTGATTTGCTCAGCTTTGCTGAAAAAGCTCACGTTACTCCTGGGCTTAGAGCTCATATTGCTCTCATTGGCCTGCAGCTCATTTTAATGCTAAGTTGCAGTTCCTTGCAAAGTAATAGTTTTAACACTACCTCTTCACTCCAGCGGTGAAAACAGCCTGTAGAGATTTTAACATTTCTTTTTCTGTGGGCTATTAGGAGCCATTAGTGCTGAAAGATCTTGACAGAGCCTGCAGAGATAAAGATTCTGTGAATAAAAATGCATAGGATCATAGGATAATTCAGGTTGGAAGGGACCTCAGGAGGTCTCTAGCCCGGGCTCTTGCTCAAAGCAGAGTCAGCTGTGAGATCAGAATAGGTTACTCAGAATTTAAGCCAGTCAGGTCTTGAAAACTTCCAAGGATGGAGACTCCGCAACCTCTCTGGGCAAACTGTTCCACTATTCCCATGGTGGAAAACTCATTTCTCTTAGAAACATATCTCATGGTAAGATTCTTATCAACCAAGAAAATACAGAATGAAAATAAAGTAGAGTAAACCGGCTCTTGGAAGGTAACACAATTGCATGTAGGAATTAGGAGTATTATCTTTTATTGGTAAGTATCGTAGCTGCCAGAGGATTGGATGAGGAACTGAAGCTTGTTTTGATGGCAGCTTTGCAAATGTGAGAATATAGTTTCTACCTCAAGAATATTAACACAAATGCTAGTGGTTTATAATGACTTTTCTCACAGTTCTCTTTGTTGCATTTATCTCTGTAGCTCTGCCGAAGTTTTTAAAATGTTTTCCATGAATAAGCTAAGCAATGTTTTCAATGAATAAGGTATGTAATCTTGATAGAAGAGATTTTTTTTACAGTGAGAACAATCAATCACTGGAACAACCTCCCCAGGGTTGTGGTAGCGTCCCTATCGCAGGAGTTTTTCAAGATGCAGTCGGGCAGGGTGCTAGACAATCTCATCTAGCTCTCCTTCCCATGCAAGGTTGGACCAGATGATTTTTTGAGGTCCCTTCCAACCTGGACTGTTCTATGGTTCTGTGGGGTTCTTTACACTGCTGAAAGTAATAAAAAACTAAATAACCCACATAATCAAAAAAGGCCAAGTAATCTGAGATACAACAATGAATAAAAAAGGTGGGAGAATAGAGCAGTATTTGACAAGAAGGTTAGGTTTTTAATATTGCATTTTAGCTGTATCATATGTTAACAAAATTGGGAAGTAATTAAACTGCTACTGACAGTCTTGTTTTATTCCATATGGTGTCATCACATTTCAGGGACTACTTTAATGAACTTGAACTGTGACGGTAAAATAGGTTCCAGGATGTAACTGACATACTACCAAGTACACGAAACCCCTTTCCCTCTCCACTGCCCCCAAACAACTGTCTCTGTGAGCTGCTAAGAGAAAGTTCATACATTTTTGCAGATTGTTTTCGTATGCATGACTAATTTTTTCTGAATCCTTAATTCTGTTGTACCACCTTTGCTGCATATGAGAGCAGATTGACTCGAGCGGAGTAATTACCAAGAGCTTCATTACAAACCCTTGTTGGTACTGTGTTACTGTATTCCATTTGCCAGAAAGATAGCAGGAGGATAATTAAGAAGGGAAGCCTCTTGCAGTGGCTATTTTACAGCAGTCAATTGATATGAGGAAAGCTGTTACCAGTCACCCTTGTGTAGCTTACCCCAGATCTCTTTTGAGGTAGTATATAGCAGAGTTTGTCACCGGGGATGTATTTGTAACTTTATTATCTGTTTATTTTTTACAAAATGTTACAAAACAAGTAGCTGAGTGTCTAAATCTGCAGTCTTACTTCAGGCTGACTGCTTCTTACGCAGAAAAGCAGTCCCTTTGGCTGGAATGGGTCAACTCATGTAAAGAGGAGTGAGTGTGGCAAGAGCCATGCTAAAGGTAAATTTGCTTTATTACGTTGAAGATAATTCACCATAGAGATCTGAGTGAGATTAGTCTTTAGTTCTGTGATGGAAATATTACAGAATTTTAGTATTACTGCTACTGGTAGGGAATTGCAACAAGTAGTTACAAATATAAGACAGAATTAAGGATAAATCCATGAATTAGAAGACTGTTTTGCTGTGTCTGCTAGGTGCAAATTAATTGAACAGTTGGACTTTTCCTCCTTAGGAAATTAATTTTGTGATAAAAAGAGGAAAAAAATGTTAAATTACTAATACCAGCTTGAAAATTGACAGTTTGTGGAGATGGAACCAACTGAATCTCGGTACTTTTCATAGCTACTTGCTTAAAAGCCATTCACTTACACAAAGTAACAAATTTTTGATTGAGGGAGAGACTAGCAGGTGCTTACAGTGATAGATTTCCTTTTCTGGTTTCCTTATGAGTTGTTAGAATTTGTCATCAAAATGAAGGATTGTGTCTATTAAAGCTGCATACAGGGAATGTGTTACAGAAGAGACTGAGGTGACAACTGTATGTCAGGTAATACAGTTACACTGATCTTATTTTTATGGGTGTGAGTGCAAATATCCAGGGCTTATGTAATGCAAAATGGATATTTATAGGGTGGTATAAATATAAATGGATTGTATATGGGTTGTGGTACTGCTTTCAGAAGAATGTCTTTTGGAAATTGTCAGGTTGTAGCACACTTAGAACCAAGCTTTAGATTGGAGACATAAGTTTAGTTTTTAGGATTTAGGCATAATCATGTTTCTGAGTTCCAAAAGTGAACTAGCAGTAACCAAAGCTTGAAAGCTGTATAAAGTCTTTGGCAACTTGAAAAGTCCAAATAATTTCATTCTCAATGCTTGAGGCTGTAGTACAACTCATTCAACAGTATGTTTCATCTGTGACAAAGTTATACTGAAAAGTTGACAAAATTGATGAGTACATTTTTTAATAAAATGAATTATACTCTATATTTTCTTCGGGATTTTGAGATAGAAATACTGCCTCAAAAACACATCAAGTATCTTTGGCAGATCATGATCTGCTACCAAGACCTACAGCAAGGTAAAGAAGTACTCGGTGGTTTCGCTATTAAAATCATAATAGTAAATTCTCTTTACTGACAACTTAATGCTATACTTCTAATTATTCTTGCATTCCAAGTGCCATTGCTCTAAGAAAAATCCTGTTGAAAGTTTGAGCTGTAGTTGAACTAAAAGTTGATTGTTGCCGGGACATCAGAGAGATGCCTTCATCTTGCCTTTTTTGAATTAGTCTATTATTCTTTAAACTACACTGCATTCTGAAAGATTTGAGAAAGCTTATTGTTTCTGAAAATTAAATTACGGTTTTCCATTATGTTTTAAAATGTTTCAACTAAGTTGAGTCCGTTCCTCTTTCTTTTTAGAAGTAATATATTACATCAAACTGAGGGAGATGTCAGGTTCATGCATTCTTCAGTAGGTCTTTTCTGTTGCCTGTCAAACCTGTAGCGATCAATTATTTTACATTATGGATCAATTATATCTCTCTTGATGCAGTAGGTATTTAGTGGGAAGCTCTTATACTAACTGACATAGAAATGGCTGTAAAATAAGTACACAATATTTAATAGGTGCTGGAGGTGTAGGTAAGTGGTACTGGTGGCGTATGATACGTGGAGATCTGTTCATCATGGGTGTCGCTGGAGAGAGAGTACCCTCATGTTTTAGCAAGAAGATACCACTGTTCTGGAATAT
Source organism: Charadrius vociferus (assembly GCF_000708025.1). NCBI lineage: Eukaryota > Metazoa > Chordata > Aves > Charadriiformes > Charadriidae > Charadrius > Charadrius vociferus. Next base: position 287,017 of record NW_009647209.1, read on the forward strand.
GAGGGCATTAAGTGCACCACCAGTTGCTCCAGAATGTCTGAATCGCTGACAGCGGTCATGGGGGACCTGGAGATTGAGAAGTATTTATTACACTATAGTGGTTCCAAGCCAGGGGTATCTGTAAAATCTTCACTAGGTTTTCCGTTAAAACTCACTTCTCTATAACTCCTCTTTCATTAATTTTTATGGGTACTTCCGAGTTGACTTGAACTTGTTTAGAAGTGGCAGTTGGCTCATCTAATTTAATTGAATGTTATTAATGAAATTGCATTTGCCAGCAACCTTGGCACTAGCACCCTTGATGTGCGGTTGGAAACACTATTTAGTTACAAAGCAGTTGAGTAATTGTTAGCAGATGGAAGTTAGCAGGCTTATATTAAAGTTTTCGCTGTCTAATTGCTTGAAAATAAAGCAAGCTTGAAACAAGCAGGTGCAATTTGTTTATTATGTACTACAGTTAAAATTTCAGATTCATTTTTGGAGGTTTCTTATTTTGTACATTTGTAGTTGGATTTTGTGTGATTTGCAGTCTAGATAGAAATTATTCTTGTGGCAAGTGAGATTGAAAGAAGACACTATGCAGTAGGTTGTTCCAGTGGTTTTGCAGATAAATTGATACACTCAAGAAGACAGGAAACGTGTATTTTTGCACTTAAAAGTACTATGCCATTACTCATGAGTTTTTCATGCCTGTGGATTCCAAAAGCCAGCATATAAAGGAGGTGCTAGGCTTGCTGAATACGGTGACTGAATGCTGATTCAAACCTCAGACTGCATTTCTGTCTGCTACTAATATCCTTGTCATTGTTATTAACATCTTCCTTTTTTTCTTTCTACATTTAGCTATTTCTGGTTAAGTAGGTGAATTGGGATTCTTTCGACACAGTAAAACTCATCTGGGGAGTAAGAGAAGCAGCTCAAGATTGCTGAAGTCATTACTTATCTGCTGGCATAGGCAAAGATGCAAAGTATTTGCTGTTAGGCTTGGGTGGTTGGAGAGTTTACAGAGAGAACTCCAAACCCTTCAGCGGATGTGAGAACCGAATCCAGCCAGTGGTGAGGGCAAGTGCTGGTTCCCTGACCACATTAGAGTTGTGCCAGCAAGGCTCCTCTCAAGTGCTTGGGGAACATTTGCCTGTCTTCTTCAGAAGATGTGTGCAGATAATAGAAGGTATGTTGAGGGAAAGTGGTGATGCTTCACTTTCTTCTCTTTCCCCATGCCCTTGGCATTCAACGATACGTATCAGCACAAGGAAGTTTAATCCGTTATTTCCAACTCACAGTTTTGTGGCTATGTTGGTTTATGCCTGTTGGAAATGATGGAAAAGCTTGTCTTTCAGGGTTGCTTTCAGATGAAATGTCAGCATATTCTTGCATGAAGTATATGTATCATATGTCAACCTGTCACTGGCTCAGCAAATGGCCTCAGACAAGTCAGCCAAATTTTGTGGACCAGTTCTGTGTTCAAGTTACCTAACGCCTGCAGTTGTCCCAGGTAAATGAGCAGAACTTTTAGTATATGTTTGTGTACTTCATCTAAAAAAATAAAATAATCATTACAGCAGAATTTATCGTGAAGGATTGTGCAGTATAAGTTTCTTAGGTTATGGCAGTGCTAAATATTACAGAAGTAATACATAAAGGTGGTACTGAAAAGTTTTGAGTTTGATCAAAGTAAGTCAGGAGGCTCCAGACAGATCTGTGTGTGGTGATCCATTCAGAGTGAAACAGCAAATCTCTGAAAAGAATCTATTGCAGAACAGGGACCTGCTTGCAAATATGCAATGGAAAATGGAAAGCCCTCTAATTTTCAATTTTACTCATTCTTTTGGGGAGATAAACTTTCCTCCCATCTGTATTACCATTTAATGATCACCTCTTGCTGCGGGATTGCAGAGAATCTATCCTGTGAGTTTCTTCCTCTATCACAGATGATGGGGCAGATTTTTGTTCTTGTGATTGAGTCTTGGGGAAGGACTCCAGGGTAATCATACTGTCACAAGCCTTTTCTGCCTACTTTTTACAACAGGCTCTGTTTAACAAGAATGAAGGCTGTGTTGCAATTTACTACAAAGGAGTTAAACATCTCTTAGGCAGTTTTGCCTACCTGAGAGGAGTACCTCATCTAGCATAGCACTCCGTCGCTAGGAAGGATGCTAGCCTCTACGTTGTCTGTGCTCCTCTGTAGAAGGGCAGCCCCTTTACTGAGGACTTGTCTGTAGGATTATGTGGCTTGTCCACAGTGTGCTTTAGTGTTGCTTGTGTTGGGGAATAAAATGACCAGCTGCTCACCTGCACCACTGCTGCAGCTGCGTCTTCTGACTGAGGCAGAGCAATGCCATTTCAGCTGCCGCCTCTAGATTGAGCTTGATGTGAACATTGCATGTGCTGCCAACCACCAGATGGCCTGATGTCTGAGTTGTTGAAAATAGTAGCATGCTACTGGAATAATTATAGCATCCGTAAACTGAGCTAACAAATGATGAATAACAAAGGAAACACAACTTTTGGAGAAAAAAATGTACATATAGATATCACTTCTTAACTATTTCGTGCTTTAATGTTTCTCTTACTGTATATTTGTCTATAGTAATAGAATTTTATATGAAGAGCTGTTAGGAAAATGGAGTTATGGATATATCAATACTACAACAGACCGGCTATTCTTGTTTGTGTAGAGGAAATCAGAGCCTTGTATCCTGTATTATTTAATAGCAAGTGGAACTCAGTCTCAGAGTAGTATTGATCTGTATGTTTGAACAAAAGCAAGAGTTTTGTTTTTTACTGTGAAGTTCTGGGTATGCATTATGTGCTTCGTAAGCTTCATTGTGCCTGTGTCCTATACAAAACCTAATTATTCTCTGTTAATTATTCTCTGTTACTTTATCTTTTCTTCATGAACCCATTTGTTTGCTTTTAATAAGATTGGGTTTTAAGCTCTGCAGAGCAGGAATAGAGTCTAATTCTGCACAGCACCTAATCTGATGAGACTGTGATCCTTATTTAGGTATTGAGAGACCCTTGGACAGGCTATGAAGTGATGCACTTTGCCTGCTGATTTTTTTTTTAATACCTGCAGTTGAAACCTTTTTACTTCGAGGTCTGGGGAGGAAACAGATGTTTCAAGTTCTATTATGCTACTGACCAGATTTACCAAACATCTGTCCTGGTTTGGTAAAGAGAATGAAGTTCTCTTGATTATCTCTAATGTGAGATCCTAGCAAAACAAACAAAGAGCAACAGACCTCTAGAGGACTCTATGGTGAATCATCAGGAGCAGAAGAGACATGTCTTTCCCTCTCACTCTGAAACATCATCTGATCTACCCTGTCTTCTCATGTATAATCCAGATTTTAAGAACTGGAGAGGAACCGGAGATTTCTTTTCATTCTCTTCTTTAATTCAAGTTTCTATCTTTTGCTCCTTAAGAATTTTTTTATTATTAATATTCTGTGGTGTGTTATCCTTCAGCAGTGGGAGAATTGACAAGTCCTAATGTGTTCTTAACATTTCTTTTTATTTTTCTTTTTTTCCCCAGAGCATGTGTTATCTTGGGTGTCATATTCCTCTTGTCATCTATATGTATTGTGATCAAAGCCATCCACGATCTTGCGAAGAAGGTGCTTCCGGAAGTGGTAAGGTGATTCATGTTCTTTAAAATGTTCTCTTTATTTCCTACACTGCCAGTGAGACTGAGAAAGGCCAGTGTCTCCTTTCAGCAAGCCCCATTGAACTCGGTGAAGCTGTAGCAGGTGCACTTCCTGCCTGCTTGCACATACTGGTCCTAGTCTTCAAGCAGAATTGTTTCCTTAAGTGATGGAGTCTAGTCTTTATGGGTTTTTATAGGCTTGACCCCATTTGTTCTTCTACATTGTTAACTTTGTGGGCCAAATTTTTCTCAGCATAATCACTTGAAGCTTTTATACAGGAGTGTAGGAGTTCACTTAAAGAGAGGAGGTCTCTCTGGGCTAAATGAAACTGGTAGAATTTTATGAGAAGAATGTTTCCACAGTTTACGACTCCAACGGCTTCAGTATTTTATTTTTAATGTGGAAAAAATATATTTTTGGATTGTATTTTTTTGTTTTCCAGCTCTTGCCTCCAA
>NW_009647209.1:291182-304643 GCF_000708025.1 Charadrius vociferus
CAACGGGCTCACCATGGAGCATCACAAAGGGCTTTTCTCCTGCTCTCTGCTTTCTTTTGGTTATGAAAGCCAGCCCCTACCTGGCCTGTAGAGCAGCTCTTCCCAGCAGCCTTTCTCTCAGCTCTGCTCTGTCCTGTCCTGCTTGCTTCCTTTCAGTACTGGGTATTAAATTCCCTGAGCTCTACTCATCCAAACCAGCTACTCACTGGGAGACCCATTTGGCAATGATTCCACTACCAGAAGTAGTGGTTTCCACTGTTATTCCTAATGTGCTCAAACAAGTGAGGCTTCGGTTCAGTTACTGTGTATACAACCTGGCTCAGACCTTTTGTATTCATCCTTCATGAAGTTTGGTCTATTTGTAAGTGTGTGCAGACTTTGGCATCGGGGCTTCTGCCCGCTAAGTACCATTCTCAGCACATTACTAGGGAGAAATCTAAACTCCTCACTTTCAACCAGGAGGTGGAGGCAGAGCTGGAAAAAAAAATGCAAAAATGGAATTTTAACTTGTTACCCACTGCTAGCAGTGCAGATGACCTACTGGGTCCTGTGCTTTCATGGAAACTTCCAAAAAGCTGGGCAACTACAGACACTTATTTTCAGTAGTTTAGCAAAATTTGGGTCATGATGAGTAGAGTAGTAAAAGCCCATGAACTAATGCATTACTGAATTGCAGCCAGGTGCATTGTTTGGCTGCAGGTGATTCAAGTTCTCTTTGCATTTTACTTTTCCTCTTTCCAGTCTTCATAATTGACCGCCTCCTCAGCTCTGCCAGCCTAACAACACTTGTAGCTGTTCACCAGCCTGGTTCTGTCAAAATGATCCAGGTTAGCTTAAACACTTTTAATAGGCAGTTCTTAAACTCAACCAAAACATTTTGGCAGAACTGGGTTAAGGAGTGAGCACGGATGGCATTGTGCCAGTAAGGCTGAAGGAGATTGTGATAAGGGTGAAGGCAGACCCTACAGTGATGGCCAGCTAAAGGACAACCTTTTCACTTGGCTGTACTCAAACGGTGCATCTGGCTACAGTTTGAGTCCCATTTAGTGAGAAAATGAAATATATAGTCTTGACTATGTGAAGCACAAGTAAACTAAGAAGGGAGGCTGCAATAATAATTAAAACACTCATTTGGTGAGTTTATGCTAGCGTAGATCAGATTAATTTGGATGTCTCAGTCTAATTCATTGTGGACAAATGCCCTAATAATGCCAGTAGTAGGAACAAAAGTTTAAAAGGTGTGGCATCTGTATCTTACTCTTCCATCATTACAGGTACGGTCTACAGATTACAGCTCTGTTTCTTACATATGGAGAAATGTCTCCTATTTGCAACATCAATGTTATTTACGACTTGCAGACAGGTTGTTCTTCCTCATTTTTAATTTTTGAAATGCATTTACAGCAGGAAAACATAATAAGTCAGAGCTACAGAAAGGTACCCCTAAAGAGAAGATCCCATTACATTTCAGGTGCCCTGTGAGAATAATTTGTACAGATCAGTTTTGTCACAGACTGCCTTGGATTCAGACTTTGGTGCTCTAAAACTGTGTCGAGTAGGTAAAAGTTAGGGTGGATACTGCTTACATTTGACCCATTATCAGGCTAAATAGATAACTGTGTTCCTGTGACATCAGGCTGACTGTTCTCACTCATTTGGGCACTCAAGTACTATCAATGGTTTCAAAGGTGTATCCGGCAGGGCATGGCCGCACGCACACACGTAAAGGATTTTCATACTTTGCAGTTCTGCCTGGAAAGTAGGTTAGAACAAGGGATGAAAAAAGATGGTACTTCTGTTCAGTGTCTCTTAAATGACATGGCAAGGATGCTTATTTCAAAGTCTTTTGGTACATCTCCCTGTGGGAAACTGATTCAGTAAGGGTTGCATGACAGGTGAAATATCTCCGTGTAAACTAAGAATAACACTGACAAATGGGGCGACCGAGAGAACAGCATTACTGCTGCAAGTCATGGCCAGTGAGGTATTATGCCTAAGAGTTGCTACATTAAAAATAGTTGGGGGAAAAGGGCATCGTTTAATAGAAACCTTTTCAGTTGCTCTAGCTGTGCCTGAATCTGTTGCTGACTTTCTGTTTGTGTAATGCTCCCTTAGTTGCTCTGTGTCTCAGCAGAAATAGTTATTCTTCCCAGTTGTTTGGGTCTTTGCTGATCACATATGTTCCCAGCTGATCCTCAGCTGCCCAGGTGGTATCATTAGCGTCTTAGAAGAGTGGAAATCTGCTCAAATTAAATCAGTAAGGGGGAGAAGTTTCTGCCTTTACTCTTTTATCTAGGGTGCTGTCTTCTACTTCTTGGACCACCAATGAACTAATTGTTAATACAACTAATTTCTGTAATATCTATGGTGTAATTTAGCTAGAATGTATAGACATATATGCAAAAATAATGGAACAGCATTTTCTGCTAATGGGTTTTTGCATAGCAGTGAAGTAACCAGTTCTGCATCAAAATAGTGACCTGAAATACTTTCTGATGACGATTTCTGTATTACTGAGTGTTACATTTTGGTGTGCTGCTCTGATGCCAGGGAAGTATCCTAGTGTGAGCAAGAACAGAACATTAAGATGAAGGAAAGGCAGCATAACTCCACTGGAGTCCCAAGCTGGTATGAAACTAGGGTGAGGAGCTCTGTACTAGAGGATGTATGCTTCAGCATAAGTTTCACATGTGAGTCATAGTCGCATGATTATTTTTGTAAAGTTTACGTCTTTATTAGTTTTTCTTGAAGCAAAGGTCGTTGAAGACGTGGGTACTTTTCAAAGCGTCTTGTGAAATTTTAGATGTGTGACTTCAGTTTTAGGGGAGATAATGTGGCTAAAACCCAACTGGAAAATGTTGCTCTTGGTGTTCAGATGCTGAAGACAAAGCTAGTATTGTCAGTCTTGAAGACAGAAATGGTTTGGAATACATTGCTCTTCTGTTTGTGGAGGATTCAAGATTAACGTAATGTTGGTGCAGAGCAACATGACTGTCTGCATGGTTCTCAGAACTGTAAATTCTCTTTTACATCTGAATTTGTGGTAAACTTCAGTGACTTTGTCAGAGTTGAAATTGTTATAATTGTTCATTTTAATTTGTGTAAGTTTTGGAGCAAATAGTATGATATGGACAAGTTTAATTTAAGGAATGAAACAGATCAAGCAATTAAGTATCTGCTTGCTAATCGTAAGGTGCTGTGATTAAAATCCTGAAAGCATAGTCAGTCACTTCTGAGTCATTCTGAATCAATTACACAAAGTTCATTGTATTTCTTGTTGCATGTAAGATACAGCGGTTATATATCTGTCAGTTCTTAATATGCATGTAGCAAGAAAGATATTTACTTGGAAATAATTTACGAGATCTTTAATGTAAAGGCTTGAAGTGGATCTCAGAAGAGTTACTTTCATGAAAATACTACCAATAGGAAATGATATAAAATTCACGTGACTAAGAAATCATTTGAAATGCTTTTTCAAATGTTTGGAACACAGATTTTCTTGTACTTATGTGGACATTTAAACTCAGGAGTCTTCAGTATTGTTGTCATTTCATATGATGATTTCAGCCGCAGTTCTGACGATCCTTACCAGGATTCGGAGAACCAAAAGGAGAATGACAGGTTTACACGTTAATGGCATTTCCAGCTTGACTACCCCATCCTGTAAGGGGCTTAAATGTCCACAGTTTCGTGTTAGACTGCAGAGAGGAGCTACTTAATTTACAGGACAGAAGCTCAGGTTTAGCTCAGTCAGGCATTTTTCAGTCACCTATTTGAATTCTCTTTTATTCCATGCCCAATGTAATTTTGTTGAAACACTGTGCATAACAGCACTCCCGATCTGCGCTGGCATAGAGGAGAGGACAATTAGAGCTCCTGACTTTCTGCATTTCTTAATACTGCCTCTGCCTTTCTTTTCTGCTTTTTGTTTGTTTTACCTCTTTCTCTGTGATAAGTAAAAAGAAATAATAGGTGGTGTATGTCACTACACATGCTTTCAGCGCAGGCAATGTTTATTGTAATTCTTTTGAACACTTCAAAATGTTGGGAAACACAGAAATGGTGTATTTCTCCTTTTGGTCCCTTGCTTGGTATGCCAAGGACTGCAGTTAACTTTGAAATAGCCTATAAGGCAGGATATGATTGACTAGGTAGATTAATTGGCGTAAAATATGGATAAGTTTAAGGATAAGTGTTTATCTGGAATTTTGACTCCAGGTAGTGTGTGTGTTTTCTGTATGCAACAGCAACTGTGGCCATACTGGGTTGGGCCAAAGGCCCATCTTTGGTCATCACTGACTTTCTTCGTACCTTTCTTTGTAGTTTTATCTCCACTTGTAGATGAGGAAGCCTGAAGAGCCCACAGGATTCAAGGTATAGGTGTCACCAGGGATTTAAACCCTATGTTAATTTTTGCAAATTGCTATTGAGCACTGAATTGATATTTTTAAAGAACTTTAACTGTAGATTCCATCTCCTGCAGTTAATAGCAAATTCAGAAATTGTCTCGATTAAGTAAACTTAGGGTTTTCCCGGCGCACAGTACTTTATATTATAATTAAAAAGAAGCCTGCCCTGAAAAATAACATTCTGTGTCAGGAGAGTTGGCCAGTGAATTAATTATACACTTACTATATAATTCTGTATTTGTATTAACTATACACTTCTTACTATCATGGGGAAAAGTTTCTTTTCAAGTAATTGAGACATACATTAATCCTCAGGGTTCAAAATACAATCCCTTGTGCTAGCGTTTTCAATATTTGCGATGCGAGCAGTGTTTTCCAACGACTGATCCATAGAATTGTATCGGTTAATGTATTTTTAAATGAATTAATTAATGAAGTCATGAATTACAGGGTTGATGATAAGGTAGATGTAGAAGAAATGTTGCAACTTGAAGGGATCTGTTTGTCCAGAAAGTCTGGAAACCTCCAATATTGAAAATATGCAGTGAGAAGTGTAATGGATTTTTTTTTTCCTCCCATTTTTTTTGAAGCTTTGGACGTTACTTGTAGTGAGCATCAGAAAATGTATTATGGGTCTAATTTTTGGACAGAGGAGTAAATGATGAGAGTAAAGCTCTCATGTCCCTTCCGGAGAGGATCTGTCTGTCAGGTAACCTTACCTTGAATTTCCAGAGATGCTTCATCTTCCTTTGGAGGCAAATTTGTGTCAGGGTGTGTATGTAGACGCAGTTTCTGCGTGCATCAACACATATGCACAAGTCACTTTCTTTATCAAGCTGTGACCTCCATTCTCATTTGCCTGAAAATATTTTTAATTAAAGCTTTCTTATTTTAAGATTTAGAGATGTGATGATGTGTTATTCTTATCTTGGAACACGTTGATTTTGAAGGAAATCTTACTGTTTCTCTCTTATTCTTGTCATGTAGGTAGGATGATTAGATATTTGAGTAGATTTCGTCTAAAAAGTAGGTGTATGTGTGCTGTATAGAGCCCGTACAGGGCCCCAAGCTCTTCCCAGAATTTTTAAGACTTTCTATGCATGTGCTGTACAGTGGATCTGCCCAAACACTATGCATATGTTTGCAATGAGGAGTAGCTGTGAACATGCTATCGTACACCTGGAGAACTTGAAAAAATATGGAAATATCACAAAATCCCAAGAAAACAAGTTTTTTTTTTTACAGGAGAGAAATGTGCCATTAATGTGGGAACCTTACAGCTACAAATTCCACTTCTTTCTGTGTTCTTCTGTTTTTTATAGAGCTGTGAATATTCTTTGGGGGTCTGCTTCAGCATGACATGCTGCAGTTATTATTTCTGTTTCAGATCCTTGACACCTAAAGAAATATTTTGCACTGATCAGATCTTTCTCTCTTTCTCCACACCCCCCCCCCTTCTTTGTTCCTAATGCACTTGCTGGAAGTGTTAGAAGAAGTAGGCCAGCTGCTCTTCTTTCTGGAGTGTGTTTGGAATTAACATTTCTGATAATTTTAGCTGTTGTTCAACACACCTGACTTACAAAGCTAATCAGTATTTGACATTTGGAATATATGGAATATAAAACCTTCATTCTGTTTACCCTTCCACTTAATTCTCAATTTTAAATGAGTATTTCTCAGATAATGTCATTTAAGGTGGTTTTTTTTCTACAATGTTGAATGTTGAACCTAAAATAGATCACCTCTTGTTGGCTTAGAAATTATTTACTATGTTTTTTTCCCCTAGCTATCAGATTTGGAATATTTCCTCTATTGTTACTCACAGCATTTGCTCTCCAACCTATGTTAGCCATAATAAGATGATTCCCACTAGGAAAACGAATTACCATTCCTTTATTGATGTTTCAGAGAGCTGTATCCACAGCCAGTACTGACCCTGAGGATTTGGTACGCGCATGTTTCATTACAAATAAGGAGGAATAGTGGTATTGCATATTGTTGATGACATCGTGCTTGGATTTCTGAAAATTTTAGTGATTTCTTGATGTTTTGTTAATATATTGAGAAAGGAGTTTAAAACTCAAAATAAGCATAGGTTTTAAGCATTGTTTTGCTTTTGCATTTGCTAGTGTTAATGCTTGCCATCGCCCTGATAAAAATCATTTTTCATTTGCCCCTTTACCTTCTGCATGTCAATTACTATGTGTTCTTGGATAGTATAAACACAATTTATGTGTAAGTAGTGTATTTTATTTTGACTGTTGCCACAAAGAATTTGCAGACCTTTTCTTGTTTATTAAAGAAGGCTAAAAAAGCCCAACCCAGCCACACTGAGAATGACTGTTTTAATTTCACCTGGGGTTGTAAATCAATATCCATTTACTATTCAGTTACTGCTTGCATTTCCCTAGGTAATAGTATAACACATGTAATGTCAATGCAGTTTGGCATTTGTCCTCATTAGTATGGCAAAGGACACTTTTTTGCAAGAGTAAGCAAGCATCATGCCATATTTCTGACATTTCCTGCAGAACAAAGAAGGCAAAATGTAATCAGTTTGTGTACAAAAGACGTGCAGCACATCTGATGTGGCGCCTCCAATGCTTTTATAAATGAAATAACTTGAAAGATTAGGCCGCATGTAATTCTACCATATACTATCGATTACAGTTAAAATGAGAAGGTAGGGGTGGCACAGTGTAGCTCCATGAGTTCTGATTTATTTACTAATTGAATCGTTTATAATAAATGCATCATAAATACATTTATCAATGTCAACGGTTGAATTATAGCTCAATATGTTATAGCAAGTAATACTTGTGATTATAGACACATAATCTATGTCCTTACACATACCTCCCTATACATTTCTAATCTCTCTCATATATATGTAATTTATTACTTACCATTTCAAGTTAAAGTACCATATACATTAAGTATACATTAGAATCCTGTTTTAGTGATATTTGACAGGCTGACTAAGTTGGGATTGTTCAGCCTGGAGAAGAGAAGACTCCAGGGAGACCTTACAGCAGATTTCCAGTATCTGAAGGGTGCCTACAAGAAAGCTGGAGAGGGACTTTTTACAAGGGTGTGTAGCAATAGGACGAGGGGGAATGGCTTCAAACTGGAAAAGAGTAGATTTAGAATAGATAGTAGGAAGAAATTTGTCACTATGAGGGTGGTGAGGCATTGGAACAAGTTTCCCAAGGAAGTTGCCCCATCCCTGGAGGTGTTCAAGGCCAGGTTGGATGGGGCTTTGAGCAACGTGGTCTAGTGGGAGGTGCCCCTGCCCATGGCAGGGGGTTGGAACGAGGTGATCTTCAAGGTCCCTTCCAACCTAAACCATTCTATGATTTATAATGTTACTTATTATGTGTGGTTTGGTGTTTGGACTTAAACAATTAATTCAAGTCTGAAATAAATGTGCTTCTTACAGGTTGGTGAGAACATTGTGGATACTTGAAGGAGCTAGTAAGCCAGGGTTAGGAAAAACATGTCAATCACACTTCACTCTTTCTTCAGGTGGTTGGTGGAAAGTCTTGTTTTCAGACTTTACCACACGGTGATAAGAAATAACTTGGCAACTGCTAGCCACTTGGTAGGTTTTGTGAAACGTATTGCTGGTCTCAGCACCCTACTAACTGGAGAGATGGCAGCGTCCCTAAGAGAGACACCTCCAAGGGTGGACAAATACCATTTTAAATTATGTTTTATAGCTTTTTGATGCTAAAACAATATAGATGAATTCTGGGAAAATGTGAAGCACGAATGATCTCAGAGTTTCAAGCAGACCTTTTGCAGGAGCCCCGAGGTCGCCTAAGATAGTTTTCTGGAGTTCATAGCCCCTTGATTCCCAGCCCTAGTGCCCCCACCGTGGTATTGGGCGCACCCTGTCTTTGTTATCTGTTTCTTGAAGAAGTGCTCTGTGCTGTGGAATTGCTTTGTCACAGCACTTCAGCACCGAAGATACAAGTTTAAACATTCATAAGATTTTTTTTTTTTTTTTGTACTAATAATAGATCTTTATATCTCCATGTGAAGAGACTGTCTCCTACTTGAGTCAGACGCTGGGCTGTCGGTTTGTTTTCTGACAGTGAAGTGCAATTAAAACTCTTGTCCCTTTTGATGTTAGCTGGTGAGAGAGACCCTCCAGCTTCCCAGAAGCTCCCTCTAGACTGATTACATGAACTATTTATTATTTGGGAGAAAGAGTGATAGAGATTTGGACCTTTTTTTTCTTTTTTTTAAAAATAGTTTGTATTAGAAACATCGCTGTTAATATCTGTATAAACAGAATCCTTCAGGGGGAGAGCAGGGAGGAAACCAGTCCTTTTTGGTTAAGTAACATGTTGCACAGGGAGGCTTTTAGTGATCTGACAGCCAGTGTGCCCACATGACATGAGAGCTGCTGAGGGACCTGGAGGAGCAGGAGGCAGTGGAAAGCATGTGGAGGTGGGGATGAGGAGCAGGGAGGTGGCAGGACCTGATGGGCACTGGGGAGGATGGTGACCAGTCACCTGGACTGAAGAAGGGTCATTGTTAGGACCTGTGAGACAGATGGTGAGTTGCTGAGATGGACAAAATTAATATTTAACAACACAAACACAGCTCATTTTGGGCTAGCCATGACATCGCTCCTGCCAACAGCATCTGCAGCGTTCCAGAAACATGTCCCTACCTCCTCAGCTAAGATGGGCAAGGCTCTGTAGAGAAGAGGTTCAACACCACGAGACAATGTCTTCTCCAGGAAGGGGAGAATTACTGGTACCAGTAATTCCCAGCTCCTGCGGGAGTGAGGAGGTGGCTCAGCCTTTGGCTGGTTCACTGAAGAAGCTGAGGAGAGGGCAGAAGAGTGGAAAGAAACCTGCAGCTGCTGGGGGGTGGGAGAAGCAGCTTGTTTTGGGATCGCATGAGAATGAGCTACCAAGGAGGGCCAGAGAGGAGGATCACACGTAGATTTTAATCATATTATTGTATGTGTTGTGACCAGTGGGGAGGCACACTGAACATGCCTTCTTCCTCCCATGCTGATGAATTCCTTTTTACTCAATGCTGTACGCTTCAGGTGAAATGAGAACATTTTTACATCCAAGAAGTGAAAGTGAAAGGGCTGTAATTAAATGAGAGGGGGCGGAGGGAAATTGGTAGAAATAATATATCAAATCAGGGCAAAGTTTTAGGGTCAGAATTAGCAAAATGCATTCTAGGAAAAGATGAGGAGCACAGATCAGCTGAAATTTAGTTACTAGGCTGGGAATTGGGTTAAAATATTGCCACCTAATAAACCAAGCACTGAAGCATTCCCTGTGGCTTTTTTTTTTTTATTTCTACAGTAGATTCAGAAAGAGATCAAAGTCACAACATCATCATCAAGGAATTGTCCTTAAGCTATAAAATTACTGCTGCTTTTGCTTTCCTTGAAAGCGGAGACAGAACTGTTGTCATGTTTTTGAAGACCCCTCTTCTTGGCTACACTGGTGGGGACAATTCATTTGGATAAAGAGGAGGAAAGCTGCCTGCTGGCTTCTGTTGTTCCTTTCCTAACACTGAAAAAAAGAGCATCCCAGGAAAGCTTTCTTTTGGGAAACTGTCACAGCATAAAATCTTGCATAAAATAAATCTTAAATAGGGACATGGCAGCTATTAGACTGCTGTGTAATGAGATGGCAGTCCAGGATGGGCATCTCGCTTTATGTACAGTACTGTTTTATACATGAAGCCATCTAATAATATATATGTGTCCTTTAATTAAGGTCTCACGTACAGTGCAGTAGTAATGAGGGAATATGATGAAAAGAAATGGAAAAGGAAAGAGCTTTATTTACCGTGCTGAGAAGCCTTTATCATATGGAAATGATCAGAATTTAAATTCTTATCATCTGTCACAATTTGCTGCTGCTTTAATTAAAGTAACACCAAGGCCGTGTACAGTGAGTCTGGCTAGATGTGCTTCATGCTCTTAATGACTGTCAGATGGGAAGGCAAGGGGTACAGAGAGGGCAGGACTGCGGGAAGATCCGGAGGGAGATGGTGCCAGATGGCCAGGCTTATTTTATTAATTTAGATCTCCATTACGGCTTCTCTTTTCTTCATTTCTCCAAAGGATGAGTTAGTGTGATGGGAATCATTTCACAGCCACAGGAGGACGTGTTTAACTCTTCGGAGCCCAAGCAGCAAAGTGCATGTGTCAGTCGTGTGTCCCGTCAGTGAGGCTCACAGCATCCCACCCTCCCTCAGGTCATCTCTTGAATCCCTCTTAGCAGGTGCTTCCAACCACAGCATCCTCACTCGCAGCGTACCAGTGCAACCAGCCGATGTCCCACATCGGTTCCAGCTTCTGATCAAGACAAGCATTTTGAGCCGTTTCTCTCCTGTTACCACCTCACCTGCTAGGGCAATGTGCCACAGGGGCTGTCCATGCTGCTGGGCTTCGCCGCGTATTTTGGGCTCATCTCTTACATCTGCAAAACCTTCTTGGTAGTAGCAAGTAGCCTCACTCTTCTTCTTCTAGCTCTTGGCTGCCTGGACACCCAGAAAGCATAGTAAAGTACTGAGGAAAGTGAATTTAAAAGATTATTTTTTTGCTCTTCAGTTTTGTCTTCCTGGATCGTGCGCTCAGTTGCTGAGGTATCTGCCGCCTCCCCGTGGCTGCTGTGAAAAGCTGCACACAACTGGAGAGAGTGATTTTAGGTACTATTTAGATTTAGGGATTTAGAGACGAAAAAAGGAATATAGTCTTCTGAAAATCTGTTTGGCACAGTCTAAAGCAAGAAACTGCTGAGGCGTTTGCATTTAGAGCGGGGTTTCTAAATTTATTCCCTTTCTGTGTTCACTGTGATGACAAAGGAGCTTTGATTTTTCAGGTCTTCCACATCCGTGGCGGTTATTGCATTACTACTAGCATAAAATGAGCTTGTCTTTGGTGAGTCAATGAAAAAACCACCAAAATTATGAAGACTTTCTAGTTCCTGAATCCTCTATAAAAAGCCTGTTCATTAATTCACTTCATGAGTTGATTCAGAAATCTGTATCACATTTAAGTCATTCTTGGATTCCAGCAGAGTGGCTAGACTAATTTTGATCACAACGGTATAGTCTGAACAAATGGCAAGGTGCATTTCCACATACTGCGAGTTTAGTGACACATGCAGGAAAACCCCCTGAATTCACCCCCAAAATCTAGGGTGTGTGCCATGACAAGGGAAAAACAAACCAGCTCAAAATAATGTGCCATGCAGAGGACGAAACCTTGCAGTAACACAGGGAATAAGGCATAACGTTTTCAAGATTCTGAATTAATAATTGGACTTTTGAACATCTGTATCAATAATTTTTAAAATCTCTGATATTGGGATTCATAGTTTTTTCCAAACTCTGAATTTGTAATTGTTTGCAGGTCTATCCCCAAGAATTTCATAGGTGTAGGAAGACTGCATTTTGTCAGCCTTGGACTGACAGTAACGTAACTTTTGGTAGCAAAGTAATTTATGCTGTCACCTCCACTGGGTCTACAACGTTCAGTTCTGTGCTAATGACAAAGCTTGTGCTTTCACAGAATCACAGAATGGTCAGGGTTGGAAGGGACCTCTGGAGACCATCTAGTCCAACCCCCCTGCCAGAGCAGGGTCACCTACAGCACATTGCACAGGACAGCGTCCAGGCGGGTTTTGAATGTCTCCAGAGTGGGAGACTCCACCACCTCTCTGGGCAGCCTGTGCCAGTGCTCTGCCACCCTCAAAGTAAAGAAGTTCCTTCTCATGTTAAGATGGAACTTCCTATGTTCAAGTTCATGCCCATTACCCCTCGTCCTATCACTGGGCACCACTGAAAAAAGACTGTTCCCATCCCCCTGGCATCCTCCCATTAAGTATTTGTAAGTATTAATAAGATTCTTCCTCCTTTGCTGAGGAGGAAGATGAAGACAAGAGGTAGGGATGCCTGGGAGCCATCAGTAAGTTTTTGGAGAGTCTGTGGGGTGATAATCATAGAATTGTCTACGTTGGAAGGGGCTTTAAGATCATCAAGTCCAACCATCAGCGTAACACTGCCAAAACCACCGCTAAACCATGTCCGTAAGGACCACATCTACCCGTCTGTTAAATACCTCCAGGAATGGCGATTCCACCACTTCCCTGGGCAGCCTGTTCCAATGCTTTACAACCCTTTCTGTGAAGAGAAGATGAAGTAAGAGAAGGAATGATGAAGTAAGAAGTCTCATGTAGTCATTGAGCATTGGCAAGCGAGATGGAAGAGAAACACAGTGTTGAACTGTTGATTACTCCATTGAGCCCACCGCACGTTGCCTGTGAAAAGCTGGGGCTAGCCACTGGCCTCTGCACGGCTGAGAGCCCACTGAGTTTGCACACCCCTTTGCATTGTCCTTTTAATCTGCTCCTCACTCACCATTTAGAGCGAGGGGCCTTTGTGCTCTCGAGAGCTTGCCCTGCTTACTGTTACAAATAATTAAAGTGAAAACCAAACTCAGCACCTATGGGAAGCTCACATTTTGTATGATAGTGTGAGAATGGCACTCTGAGTGCTAACTTGGCAGGTGGGGATAGAGGTGACTAGGTTGATGGAGCATATCGTTCTGCTTCAGATTATTCTGAAGTCTTATACGTTTGCTGTATATTAAATATTAGGTAAAATAGCTAATAAAATATTAAATGAGATCAGATAAAATTTCAAGACCGATAAGAGTTTGGCAGGCTATCAAAGTTAAGTCTTTGGGCATGATGTATACACATTTTTGAGAAAGATGTACAAAGTTTAGAGGCATGAATTTGACAAGGATCTCAAATTTCAAGTGCTTTTTGCAAAGTTTATCTAGACTTTTGGAGCTTTGTTGTCATTTCAGATCTTCTGAAAGCTCCCAGCTTTCCTTGCTAGGCTGACAGCAAGCAAATATTCCCCGTCCTTCCTTAGTCCTTCCCTGGCACTCCGAAATTGCTTGGGTGTTTTCTAGTCGTTTTGTTAGAATAATTTTACAAATCCTTTTTAGCCTTCTTTACATGGGGCTTGAGTTTTGTGTTCTCACTACTTATAT
>NW_009647209.1:304683-323853 GCF_000708025.1 Charadrius vociferus
TACCAGGACCAGAGAGAATGAGCCCATGACTGAGAGTGAGTGAGGTAGGCTTTGAAAATTATATGACATAAAAAAACTGTATGAAAATATATTGAATGATTTATTTAGGGATGAGAGTACATTATATCGGTAATCTAATTCCCTGTATCTTCCTAAGCAGCTTTCAAAACGATTTTTTTATTTCTTTGGGTTTTGAATTGCTGCTAAAATAATGAAAATGGAGGGAGCCGATGATGAATCATCGTGACAATGTTTACTATCAACGGGGATTTTTGCCAGAGTGTTTTAATCAGTAACAGGGTCCCAGCGGCACTGGCCCACTTAGACCTGCAGATAAAATAAATAAATAATTCTTCCTCTTTCCTTTATTTGTACTGATGTTGCAGCAGCTTAAAATAAAGCTTCTATTAAGAGTAATAAATTAATCTATTTCCAAGCTGTGTGGTTAGATGGCAGGCAAGCGTGCTAAGAGCTCGCTTGGGTTTTTCTGCATAGCTTCTGGGCTGATGCACCTCAGGGGGCAGAAGGCACAGGGACTCCTTTAGGCACTATATTGCAGTGCCGGTGGTTCAGTGCCCAGGAGCGTTTCCTCCCACCCCACCCCAACACAAAATAGCCAGCAGAAAGAGGTAGGTGCTTCCAGATGACCTTTTAGAGAGCGTGTGCTAAACAATAATGAGTTCCTCTTATTTGCCCTACGTAGACAGGCAGGTCTGTGTTGAGGGAGCCCAGGGAGCCCGTGTTGCACGTTCAGATTAAGCAATATGGGGATATTTCTGTAGCTGCGAAATGAAAGGCCATGGAAAATTTGTTTTCTAAGAAAGAGTGGAACCTGACGTTGCACATCAGTATCAAAACTCTTACGGATGTAGCTTGGACCAGACTTTACCTTAGAAGAAGGAAACCAAACAAAACTAAGTGCGGAATCAGAATCAATATTAAATGGTTATTTCTCACACCAAAAATCAGCAGAGGTCTGGTAAGTGGGATTCGACTCTCAAGCCTTTATCCTGCGTGAGGGAACTTCGTTCCTGTTTGCATTAGACGCTAGATTACTAGGCAGTGTGCAGTCAGCCCTGCAGGTATATAACCTCCTGATTCTGAGGAGTTTGGGTCCATTCAAAATTTATTGCTTGGAACCGTCATTAATTATGTTTGCAACAGCAATTACAGGCAGCAGTGTAAGCAAAATAAGCACCCGTTGTTGTGAAAGTCCTAACTCGGGAAATCTTTTTCTCAGGTTCAGTGGCACAAATAATTGCACAATAACTACTACTATTTATCATTTAATATATGGGGCACAACCAGAAGCTATACTAATGTCTGACATCTTTTCTTTCAGGATGATTTTCTGTATAGTGTGTCCGTTTTAAGTGGAATCCTTTGCACTGTCTTGGCAGTAATCAAATTTATGCTGGGAAAGGTCCTTACAAGCAGAGCGCTGATAACCGATGGTGAGTGTGAAGTTTGTGCTGCATTTATAAGACTCTTCCAGGGAATGTTGCAGACACGGCAGATACAAGTGACCCCCACATGAGGGCAACTGTGAAAGAGCATTGAAATAAGAAGGCCACTGGGAAATGGAAAGAAACCCCAAACCCAGGGCAGTCTGTGGTACCACTAGCCTCTTGCATAGATATCTCAGCTGAAATAGGTATGTCTGGTGGAATTCAAACAGTTAATGTGTGGATAGTAAGCAATAACAGAGAGTTAGAGGTTGAGCATATAATGAATTAGGTGTGTAATAGTCAGAGGTTAGACTATGGAGCAGGGATACGACACCAATTTATATAGCTTTGGTTAAGTCACGTCTGTCCTCACTGCCCGGTAAACAGTTTCATCCTTACAGTTAAAACGAAGCAAGTCTGTTGCAGAAGACGCCTCCCTGCCTTGAGCAGGAACAGCAACCATCATTCATACATACCCCCTGTAGCCTTAGCTTGCCACCGTAGTGCTTTTCCTGCCGCTCTGTAGAGCTGGTGGAGCATCGCACGCGCAGAGCAAAGCCGTTGCCTGCCTGCTGCCCCACGCTCCGCTGGCCCTGCCGGACTCCGGCACAAGGCGAATCTCCTCCACTATATCCTTAGAAGACCTCACTGCCTTACTCTGTTCGCTCGGGTGTGTAGCGCCTGACTGTTGCTGGTCTTAAGGGTATGTTCAAAGGCATGTTTTAGGTCCAGATGCGCCTCTTTCTGATGAGGCTCAAGCTTGTGAATCTTCAGGAAGCCACGGTGATCTACTCTGCAAACAAGTGAGGCCACAGCGATGGCGGAGATTTCGCAGCGCCCTGCAAATCTCTACCAGTTTTTCCCTGCAAGCACAGGACAGTTTGAAATACTCTGTAAACATACACGGTAGGATGTTAATGATTCATGGATTGTGGTGCATAAATTATTTTACTCTGCTAAAGGTTTCGCTTTAAGGAAATTCAATTTTCAGCTTACCCTAGGGATACGTACAATTGCTTTATTTTACGTAATTTAAATGTACTCAAAAATTTTGTGGTGATAACACATATTATGAGTATTTATATTTTATATTGTCCCACTTATATAAATACTTCATGCGTATTTATATTTTAAATACAAAACAAGCAAAAAAGGAATCAAAACAGCAGTGTGGGGTTTACGACTAAGCTACTGCCTCCCTGCAGTTGTGATTCTCTCCCAGCAGACCACGCTGTTCAGTCATCTTATTCTTTGCTGTGGACTCTGCCACCCTAGACATTTTGAAACAGAAAGATCTCCAACCTGCAGAAGGGATTCTGGAAAGGATCCTGGGAACTGCAGACCAGGGAGTCTGACTGCCTTTGCTGTCAGAGTGTATGGGGGGACGTGTCGACCGGTTCAGAACTGTGTCTAGGCAGGCAAAGGATTAACCCTCCCTTTAAAAAAATGTGGCTTGTTTTTGAAACGCCATTTTTTTCAGACAAAATATTAGCTGAAAAATTCCTGAATAATGCTAGCTCTGGATTGGTCTCCTGTATGACACAGAAATCTCTTCCCCCGTAATTACATCCTTGTGCTAATTATATTGCTTCTGAGCTGGAGATTGCTCATTCTTTGATTAAAAAAATTAGGGAATAAAGTATACAATTACCTTGGTCTGGCTTTCTCGCTCTCCTTTCTCTCCTTCCGAACTACTTTAGAAAATGTAGGAGGCTGATCTTACCATGTGTGGTTAAATATCTTCTTTCACAAGATGTTTTTACATATATATTTGATTTATTAACAATCAGGAGGAGACAATGTGATTCAGCAGCTGAGACAGGTTAAGCACTCCCTTGCATATCTTTTTTTAGTGTTTTCTGTTTCCTGCTAATTTACCTCCTGCGACCACTGGCTGTAGACCAACAAACTGTTTTGAGTAACAAGAGTGTACATTTTTCTTCCTGAAAAATAGGTTTATTTTCAAAACAGCAAATTCTTTCTCATACATGTCAAAGTCTATTATCGATTTATTTTTTTTTAAAGAATAATTTTGTTTTAGAGTAGGGCTCAACAACAATATCTCTTTAAAGCCTAAATTTCTGAATCCGAGTAAGGCAAAATGTTATTTGTACAATCTGTTTATAGCAAAAGCTTGCAGCCTTTTGGGCAATAAACCCAGCCATTTCCTATCTTGAATTTTGTAACATCTCGGAGGACAAATGCAGAGATGTGACAGCTAGGTGATGTCAGCCAGCTTTCCTGTAGGTTTTAGATACCTGTTTCCTTCCCAGATTTAGCCACCTGTTTTTTCCTGTGCTAGCTGTATGCGCAGAACATGGTGTCTGGATTAATACCTGCAGCCGTTACATGATTTCCTGCCACAGCAGCAAAGAAAGGTTTGATGGAAAGACAGTCGGGAAGAGAAAACAATTATTTCCTTTGGAAGTAGCTTTTAGATCATTTGGAAACATCAGCTAATAATTGCAAGAAAATGTGTTGTTACTGCCTTTTGCATATCATGCTGATGGATTCTGACTTAAGATGGAACAGGGGAAGTAATGTTGGTTTAAATTTATAGTTAATTAATTTATACTTAATATTCTTTATATATTCTTTATATATACACACACACTATATCTAATTGACATGTATTAGCACTTCAAGTTACATTGCCTGGGAATAAAACAGGATCAGGATTATTCTAGACTAGAGTGTTGACAGAGTAATTATGTCTATGTTGGTTTAACTATACTGGTGTAATTAATCTAATAATCAGGCATTTACATGCAACACCTGTGATACCAATGGTAGCATGCACTGCCACAGTCCAAAAAAGCCCCAAGCCCCTTTTCTTTGCCGGGCTGGAAGCTCGAAACCTTTGTACGCCCCGTTCTGCCACAGACTTGCTAAGTTATGTGTGCTTTTCCAGGCCAGGGTTTCCTTTGCATTTAAGTACCTACCGACAGGGAGCTGGTGAGTCTTCATCACAATATTGATGGTTTGTACGAGTATCTCAGCTGTAGGGATACCTAGGAAAGGTCAATTTTTAGCTACATCTTTCAGAAAGGCTTAAGATGATTTAGGTAAGTACTGACTGTGAGAGGTCTGGATCAAAGGAGTCCTTCAGGAATACGTGTCATGTATGCGGTTGTTGGCAGTCACGGGGAATTGGAAAAAAACTGGCTAAGCAGCAGCTGATTAGCGTTGACTCCCAAAGCAATATAGAATATTTCAAATTTGATTTTTCATTTGTTAACTAGGTTAAATAGTATGTTTATCCATCAAATGAATGCATTATCAGTGACTTTTTTTTAATAGAAGAACAGTAATACCTTTTGGATTATTGAAGGGAAAAAAATCAGAAAAAGGGAATTTGGGGGAAAAAAAAACCCACAAAGAATGACTTAACCCTCCCCAAACAATAACAAATCAAACAGGAGTTGAAGGAATAATGTCATTAGTTATTTCAAAAGCTCTGGGGGAATTTTGGTGGGACAATCTTGGAGACAAAGTTTAAAAAAGAAAGAGGAATCTTAAAGGATGTTCATAAAAATTGTGAATAATTGATAGGAAGCCCCTGTGATATATCCAAGGCATAAATGGAAAATATTCGTCAGATTATCTTGTATGTCTTCCCTAATGCATTCAGCAGTGTATGCAGCTCTAAGCTATAGTGCCAAATACATGTAAGTAAATATATGGACTGGGGTGAAAAGCTGCAAGAGGACATCTTTGAAACGTTACTGTGCAAAACCATTTTCCTTTTCCTGAGCTCCTTGGGTGTACTGGACTCCAGTTTCCTTCCTTTGAGAGAAAGTGAGAGCCCTCGGGTACCTTATGAAGTGGCCTTTGAAGTTCTAACAGGGGATATTTGGACGTGCAGCAATGGTACATATATTATGAAGAGGTTCTTTGGAAGATAAGTGGGCTTCTTTGGAAGATAAGCCGGGTTGTACTCCAGCCCCCAGCCAGCCAGCCACTGGTTTACAGCGCAGAGCTAGTTCATTCATGGCGATCAGCTACAAGAGAGAGAAGCGCTTAACTGTCAGAGTCAACATGGAGCAGGTCCAGTGTTTTAAAGGAATATTGCTGTTTGGAAAATTAGCATCAGGAGGTGAAAGCCCTATGAAATAAACAGCAGCTAGAATTGGGTTTTGGAACTAGGGAATGAAAAACAATCGGGACTGACCAATTCAAGACACACAGTACAGGGAAATGAATGTCAAGTTATTTATATCAGCAGGACAAGTGACAGAGTTCTTACACGCTGGTCAGACACCAGCTATTCCGTGTTTGCTTTGTTGAAATGAAGCGTGGCAAAGACCTCTGGCTAACGTGGGAACAAATTGCACTGCCTCCTCCTCCATGCAGTGCAAGAGCACACAGGTGCCTCTGTGTAACCTCTCCCAAGGCTCTGTGCTCCTCTCTGGTGGCACTGGTATAATAACACGCTTGTCTCCCTACAGATTACCTCTTCTTAGGCGAGATGGTTAAAGCAAATGCCTTGAGATTTGGTTCTTCCTTTAATTATGTTTTTTCCCCCTTCTAGGTTTCAACTCTCTTGTAGGTGGAATAATGGGATTTTCCATCCTTCTTAGCGCAGAAGTTTTTAAACACAATTCTTCTGTCTGGTATCTGGATGGCAGTATAGGAGTTTTAATTGGACTTACAATATTTGCCTATGGAATCAAGTGAGTATCTCCTGCTAGCAGGTATTTCAGCATGTCCAGCAGATGGGCAGGCTCTTTGTCGTAATAAGCCATAGCTCTCAAAGGCTTACATGACTCCAGTAAAATCAGGCACTGGAATTTAGTAGACTAGCTGCCAATACTGAAGCAGAGTGTGTGGCAAGGGATAGAAGATTGTGTGTCTCACATCAGTTGGAAAGAAGCCAGGACTTAAAACGAAATTGGCATAATTTCAGAAGACCTTTGTATACCTGAATTTGGAAATACAAGGTTTGAAATTTTTGAAAAATAACCCCAGAGCTTGGATAAAATCAGTCCCTGTTGCTTTTATGGCACATTTCTAAGCACTGTTTTTTTCCAAAGAAAGTTGAGGTTGACGGTAGGGCAGCCGAGTTTAAAGAATGATCTCGCTAGTGCTTTCCATCCTAGCCCTACCCTACAGCAACTTCTGAGCTGAAGGTTAGCCACTTATGTTTTGGATGGTCTTTCTATTGAATTTTAAGACACTTTCTTGATTCATGACACTAGAAATAGAATAAAATCAAATGAAGCTCTGTCATGTAGTTCATTGCTGCCACAATTTCCCTTGGCTGTGTGGTTTTGTGTTTTATCCCCCTTTCTGCCATAAGAGAACAGGGCAGATGTAGCATCTTAGTTAATTGGAATTGTGCCTGTTGAGAAGCAGACTTTGGGCAGGCTGCAGTAAGCTGTCATCTGGAAGCTGTGTGGGTTTGGTTTTTTTTTTTTAAAACCTGGAAAATTAAATTAACATTTTAATGGGGAATACCATTCTTGGAAAAATCACTATAATCACTATTTCCGTTGTAAAACTAACTGTTCTGGAAAACAGTAGAGGCAAATCCATACAAAACTATTTATTTAAAAATACCAAAAGGCATCAGAAGCATTTTGTACAGCCACTGAAACTGATGCTACACGCATGCCATCAGTCTGCTCCACGGCGCGCTCGGCCATTGTGTCACCAAGACAGAATGAAGGCTAACAAAGGATAAAACTAAATTCTGTTTGGGCAACTACCTGATTTTACAGTTTGTGAAGCTACTGCAATTCTCTACTGTTAAACACCCTCTTCCAGCAGGCTGGTGGGAAACAGGTTGCTACAACAGTCTCTTTCCCACTAATCCCTCCGTGGCTTCTCCAGCCAGAAGCGACTGCTGCTGTGCATTTCAATTTCTCGCTGCCGCCCTGCATCCAGGCTTCCGAAAGGAGAGCCCCTCTCCACACAGTTGGTTTTACACTCCCTTTTGGGCATTTGGGCAGGCTGCAGTAGCTGTTCATCTGGAAGTTTTTTGGTTTTGTTTTTTTTTTTTAAAACCTGGAAAATTAAATTAACATTTTAATGGGGAATACCACTATAATCACTATTTCCGTTGTAAAACTAACTGTTCTGGAAAACAGTAGAGGCAAATCCATACAAAACTATTTATTTAAAAATACCAAAAGGCATCAGAAGCATTTTGTACAGCCACTGAAACTGATGCTACACGCATGCCATCAGTCTGCTCCACAGCGCGCTCGGCCATTGTGTCACCAAGACAGAATGAAGGCTAACAAAGGATAAAACTAAATTCTGTTTGGGCAACTACCTGATTTTACAGTTTGTGAAGCTACTGCAATTCTCTACTGTTAAACACCCTCTTCCAGCAGGCTGGTGGGAAACAGGTTGCTACAACAGTCTCTTTCCCACTAATCCCTCCGTGGCTTCTCCAGCCAGAAGCGACTGCTGCTGTGCATTTCAATTTCTCGCTGCCGCCCTGCATCCAGGCTTCCGAAAGGAGAGCCCCTCTCCACACAGTTGGTTTTACACTCCCTTTTGGGCAGAATTAATTGTGGGGCGGAATTAATTCTGATCGGCAGAAAGCAAGATAAGGCTGTTACAACAGCTGAGTTCCTTATAATTCATAAAATAAATATTTATAAGTAAAGCGAACACCCCAGTTCCAAGGCTTTCCTGTGTCTCTGCACCAACACTCCTGTGCTTTCCTCTGCAGGTTGCTTATCGATATGATACCCCGCGTAAGGCAAACGCGCCATTATGAAATGTTTGAGTGAAGATCACACCATCTCCTCTGTAAGGACTGTAAAACTACAGCATCGTACGTTTTGGCAAGTGGTGCCAATGGTATTTTACTAAATATGCAGTTTGTTTCCCGTGGTCTGTTTTTGTTGAAGTTTGTTTTAATGGGAAATCTCTCTGTAAAACTGGCATATGTGCACACTGCTTGCAATTCAGCAAAACAGCAGCATTTTGGTTTTTTTTCAAGTATGCTATTGATTCCTGTGACAATAGAAAACATGCAGTTTACAGTTTTAACCCAGCTGCCATGTTGTATATTCCAGAGTGAAAGTGTTCTTCATGGTGTGGTAAGCCTGTGGGTAAAGAAGTGCCAGTTTCAGCTCTTGGGTTTCTTTTCCCCTGGCCTGCGTTTTCCCAAACACATGCTGTAACAGAAGTACAATCCTTGCTAATCTCTTCGGCTGACAGAGTATCCTATGTAGAGTCTGGACACCAAGAGCTGTGTTGCTTAAAACACTTAAGTAGCTACTTCCTCCCTCCCATTCAAATAGCCGCACAGAAAGAGCAGGTACAAACCTTTCTGTGATCAGAGAGATACTTCATTTTAATCCTAACTTAACTGGAACTATACCTCTTCAATTTAAAGTCTATTTTTCTTAACGAGGCACTGTTCATAGCTTTGCATGGACCAAACAAGCACACACGGAGTATTACTGTACAGACCAAAGCCAAAAAGTCGTGCAAGGAAGAGGAGCTGCTTGAGGAATGGGATTTTTCTGTTATACTATACGCAGATGTACCAGCGTGTGTGACTTTGTGGTTGCTCTGTAGTCTGATGACGGCACAGCAGTGGCTCAATCTGGTGGTGAGGTTCAGATCTATTTATTAGATTTAGATTGTCCTGTAAAGTGTTGCTCACGTTCCATCACACATCTTATATATTACTTAATAGCAGGTTAAATTATCAAAGACTCTTGATGTATAATCAATAAAACTGGTATCTATTTTATACAGTATCTGTAAGTAACATTTGAAAACTTATTTCCAGAATGTATCATAGAACAAAGTCTTCCTGTATAGCAGCCTATTAAACTGGATTCTCTGGCTATATCCATTTTCTCTTTATTTTATATATTCCAGGTTGGTTTTCACAACACAGAACCAGTATTGTTGCTTCTGTTTATCACAGGTGGATAAAAAATAGGCAGCCCACTGTAGAGTTTGAAATGGGACCATGGTAAGTAGCCAAGTAGTTAGAAATGGGCATTTCTATACGACAATAGACTACAGAAACTAGAGTAGGTGTCCAATTAGACTGTACAGTGGGGAACGCTGATTTTTTTACTGGTCCCTTGTGATGCTAAAACCGTATTTCCCATCCCATGTCACTTAGCAAGGTCTCAGCCAGATCCTTAAGGGTCTTTAGTAAAAGCCAACTCCAAACGATATATGTAGGAAGAGACCACCCAAAGGTTTCACTGACCTGACCGTGCCTATTTGACGTTCACAATACTGGAAAGATGACACTTGGTTCTGCTTGAACCAGAAGATTCTTTACAGTAAAATGAATTTTGTTTTGCTGGTATAGTTCGTTTACACATATTTTGGATCAGTTAAGTTTGTGTAAATATTTCTGTGCAAACTTTATGATATTGTTGCTGTCAATCAGTGCTGATGCTGCTTGTGCCTTGCTGTCATAGGATGATGTCAGAGATCATCATGTCACTCAGCAGTAAGATGAAAGTAAGTACAACGCTTCACAAGACAAAGGAGCTACTTCACAAATGCCTTCAGCGAGGGCTCCAGAAAGTATAGGAGTCATCACTGTACCCATCACAGGTGGATTTTTAAATATCAAATGCCACCCCAAGACCCTTTCTTCCTACACAAGTTCTTAATTTGTTATGCTTTTCCTTAGTCCTGATATTTTCCCACTGTGCTGCTTCTCTAACTCATAGTTCCATGAAGTGAGCTGTGAAACAGGTATTTCCCTGCTGATTAACTAGCTTTTGTCAAGCATCTTCAGCCTCAGAATCATAGAACCAGAGCCTGAACACAGCTATTTCATGGGTTTGTTAGTTTTATTAGTGCTGTTTACCCTCTTCTGCCTCTCTAGGGACTGTATTATTTCTCTAGTCCCATTGCTGGTTGTGAGAATGACACTTGGGAACTATTAGAAGTGCTGCTGCGCAGGGCCATGCGCTCCAGCAGCCTGTTTCTAGGAGAGGGCAGCGCCAACTGCTTCTGAAGGGACGTGAGAAGGTGTGCCACTTGGCCCTGCCACGATACTTATCTTCTGACGTAATCTGTGCAGCACACAAGTCCTAGGCCATTGAAAGGATGTAGGACATCCAAACCAACGCCCAGCTCAAACATTAAGTAATGTTGTTAAAATGCTGAGTGTAAATAGGAGCAGAGGACTACGCAGATGTGTTCATGCACAAAGCAAAGCTAAACACTGAGTAAACGTAATTTCACACTTTTTTCTGGAACACCGGAATGCTCCTAGAGGATGTATTTAAGTAAGTACAGACTCCAGCTGCGTAGCCTTTGAAAAGGAGATGTGGTTAAACAAGTTAATCATACTTTTCCTTATCAGAATAATTTAAACCTTTTTGCAGAAACTTTTCAGTTACCACAGGTCCTTCAAAGCGTTCCTGGTATTAGCAGGTAAAGACAAGAAAATAACCGAAATACTTGTTATTCTTAAAAGGAAAAAGACCGGGAAATAATAATACTCAGAAATGAAAGCACATACCTGCTGATAGAGCCAGCTAGCGTCAGGGAGACTTTGTGTGGTATATGACAATAGAAGAGAAAATAACTGCTCATCCAATTTACTGAGCCACTCTGCTCTAGCCAGCCACCCTCAAAGGTAACACTGTCTATATTAGTTTTCTTTATTAAATACCTGCATCTGTTGATTTTTCTAACTATGCGGTAACAAGCGTGCTTCCAGCTAAGCGAAGTGAAGGTGGACTTCTCAAAAGCTGTAATAGCTCAAAAGCACTTGGACTACTCACCTGAAACTTGGCGCTGGCCAACATAATCCTTTGCGTGGTGATCATGGGCCACAGCAGCTCGTCAGCCCTGTCAAATCCTCTCTGTTGTGCGCAGGACATAAGGAAGGAACTTCAGTGTTCATACAAGGACCAGCACTGGCCAGTGCAGAGACTGCAAAATGACACTTACTTATTAAAGTCTGGCCAAGCTCAGAATTGCAAACTAATCCCTGAAAGTGCCTACGAATCTGAGCAGCTGCTCTGAATGTGGCCATATTGTTCAGCAGAGAAGGAAGCGGTCAAAAACTCTCACAGTAAGGATTACGCCAGCTGCAATCTTGAATCCCAAGCCATGCCCCGCATGCACCAGCTGGGCACGAGGTGTAGTTTAATAATGGCAAGTGATAACAGTCCACTTCTAGCTAACAGCTAGGTTCTTTGAGCCCAGACTGTCATCAAGAAGTTGCCAGACTAACTTCCTGTGTTGATTTAGTCCCATTTCACTTCTAGCAATATTAGGTAAGCCATAAATAAGCTTCATCCAACCATGGTGGAAAAATGAAAAATGGAGCCTCAAAAGAAGCTCCTTGCTGAAAACGGTGCTCCAGAAATGGACCTGAAGCAAAGACCCCAGACAAGAAGCTTCTCAGAGGTGGGCAAATTCAGCTCTAGGTGTACCTGCATGTGGGAATGAACCACAGCGTCACTTACCATTAATAATACCGTTTGCGTTGCTGCCGTCCCAGCTGCCTGGGAAAAACTGTAGCTATTTCTGGCATTTTTTGTTTTGTGGGCCAGCTCATGGAGCTGCTGGGTCACTAGACGGGTATTAAGCCTCAATGAGACGCAACGCAGGAATGTTTGTTCCCAACCTGGCAATGCATTTTCCTAGATAGTCAAATTTAAACTCAATAAGTATCTTTACTACCCCTTTTCTTTTGAAGTCTCCGAGCCTGGAGTATTAAACAGGTCACGACAGCAGCAAACTGCCTCTGCAGCGCCAGAGATAAGGACCCGCTGGAGCTACTTGCCCAGCGATTATCCCTGGGGTACGTGGACTTGTGCTGATGGCCCCTCCAGAGCCTGCAGGGAGGAAAGGGTTTTGCTGTGCTCGCAGCACTTGTCCTTTCTCACCACTGCTCCGGGGAGTGTGCTGCTACTCCGCCTTAGGTGCGCTGCCACCAAGTGGTGCTGTGACAAAGCACATCGCCCAGCCTGTGTTTAGGGAGGACCAGTAACTAGGCAGGAGTAGCACACAAAAACACATTCCTGTGGCCTGGCATGTGGGTCCAGGTTACGCAACTGGAGATCATAATTAAATCAAATAGCAGACAACTCAGGGATACTTCCCTCTCCTGTTCCTCCCACATTTGGGAGCTGATGTTTTCCTTTCAGCCACGAGATCGGTATTTGAGGCAGTACTGAGCGGTTCTTCAGTGTTTACCCGTTTAGTGCACTCAGTTACCCACGGTGGTCAGCACGGCTGTTGCTCTGGCAGCGTGCGAGAGGAGATGAGGAGAACCCGGCGTGCAGGGACTGACACGGGCACCAGCAAAAAAGCTCGGGTGCTGGGACGCTGAAAGAACGTTTATCCAAAGCCTGCACAGGAGGGCCGCTCTTCTAACTTTGGCAAGTAACTAGGAAACATCCCACTTTGTCAGCTCACACTGTTGCCACCAACCCCGCTGTTCTTCTGAACTCAGCTCTTAACGACACAGGCCTTACAGGACGGTCGCCCATCTCCTCACCACGGAGGCAGGAGTGGAGTCAAGGCGACACCTATTCAAAATGGCCAAGGCACAGGAAACGCCAACCGCCTTTCAAGGGGCTGACCCATCAGGCAGAATCCAAGGCTGCAGCACGGCCTTGGCCAAATCTCATCGATTCCTCCCTCCTATGGCAGTGAGGAGGAAATTACAGCTAAGGAGTCTCTAGAGATTTAGCAGCTTTCACTCCAAAGAGCCGCTGTCCCGGTACTGCACAGTTGTTACGTGCTGTGATGCCAAGTCTCACACCTCAGGACGTTTGCTTTAGAGGTGGTGTTACTCTTCCAGCATTTTTGTCCAGCACTTTTTTTCCTTTTCAAGTTTCTCTCCCCAGAAACCTGCTCACAGGTGTCCCCGAGGCAGATGCCATCAGCCGGCGCTCCTCAGGAGCCTCAGCACGGCCCCAGCGAGGGAGGACCGCCGCGGCAAGGGGCCACAAGACAAAGCGGGCCCTACAGCAAGACTTACCGGCTGCAGCCTGTTCACTGCAAACAAGATTCGATTTTTTTGGCAACAAAGACTTACTACTGGGATTTTAGTTAAACACAATGTCCGTAATCAGGAAAATAATAAAATGTGCAAGACCCGACCGGCACAGACAGAACTACAGAGCATTGTAAGGCCATAAACTGGGCTGCTCCGTCTCTCGCACGCTGAAGAGGACGTGTTGGTGTGAGATGAGGCTTTTGAGAGCCGCACAAAGTCCCTGCAAAATGTTTCCATCTGTGGCCTCTCTACCAGCTGGAGTTTGCCTGAACCCAGTCGAAGTGTGTGAGAGTTGAAGAATTTAGTATTTAAGCTCCCCCAATGATCTTTCCAATACAGCTGCACAACGTGTGTATTTTTTATTTCAAGTTCCAATTTTCATACATTTTTTTTCCATTATGTGACTGCAACACAGACCACATCTGACTCTAGCTGCTCACCATTTTACAGATGTCTCCTTATAATGTCGAAGCTGAGCAATAATTAAGGGAAGGAAACAGGAAGGAAAATGCTTCCAAAAATAACCAGAACAAGGGACTGAATAAGCAGTGTCCTCCACTAATTCATTTTGATGTTAGGAAACATTTGGGAATTATGGTATATTGAATAGCAACACAGAACCGACAAAATTTTCACCCATTTTAACCCGAGGTGAAGTATGCCAGGGAAACACAGACCCCACTTGGAGTACTGTGTCCAGCTCTGGAGCCCCCAACATAGGAAAGACATGGACCTGTTGGAGCATGTCCAGAGGAGGGCCATGAAGATGATCCGAGGGCTGGAGTACCTCTCCTATGAGGAGAGGCTGAGAGAGTTGGGGTTGTACAGCCTGGAGAAGAGAAGGCTCTGGGGAGAACTTATCGCAGCCTTCCAGTACCTAAATGGGCTACAGGAGAGCTGGAGAGGAACTTTTTACAAGGGCATGTAGTGATAAGATGAGGGGGAATGGCTTCAAACTGGAAGAAGGTAGATTTAGATTAGATACTAGGAAGAAAATCTTCACTCTAAGCATGGTGAGACACTGGCACAGGTTGCCCAGAGAAGCTGTGGCTGCCCCATCCCTGGAGGTGTTCAAGGCCAGGCTGGATGGGGCTTTGAGCAACCTGGGCTGGTGGGAGGTGTCCCTGCCCATGGCAGGGGGTTGGAACTGGATGGTCTTTAAGGTCCCTTCCAACCTAAACCATTCTATGATTAGGGGCAACTGGTGAAGGATATTCATGTACTTCACCGCCCTGGAACAGTAATAAAAGGCTTTTGCAGAAGCACTGCCAGCAACGGGCAGCAGAAACCCATCGTGTAGCCACGATGCACTAAACTCCCTAATTCTGGCTCATGACTAGACTGTGCAGCTGGATAGCCAAACCCAAGGCACAAGCCCTCTCCCACTCTGCAGACCTTTCACCGTCCCCCTTCAGTTTGACATTTTTCTTTAAGCTATTGCTTACCAGCGTTGTGCATCATTAATTGGGACAGGGAAAACAAAAAGGATCCCAAGTTGATAGTTCCTGACCTCTGTACTATTCTGAGTTTACATTACTCAGTTCTGTGTGGCCACATGTAAAGAAAAAAAAAGCACACAAAAAACTTGGAAAAGGTATTGTTGTAAGGAAGGGAGCAGTTGCTTCTCTCCAGTGTAGTTTTTAAAAGTAGATAGCAGCTACGTTACAGATGGACATTTTTAGAACAGATAAAGAACTGGCCTTGGGCTTTTGATTGGTCAGTTGGGTCTTTTTACTATTCATTTTATACTACATACTGCTCCCACATCGGTGGTTCCATTACTCTTGGACACCTGCACCGAAACCTCTCACCGTTCCCAGCAGAAGCTGACACCAGAGGCGCCCTCCCTCAGGCCGGGCCGGGCTGGCAAGAGCTGAAGGGGGCGGACGGAGCCTCTCAGCAGAAGGGGGACAACCCACCCAAACCGAGCGTTCCGCAGAAGAAGTTTCACTCTGTGGACATTTATATTGTTCATCTTTTTGGATATATGTCTTCACAACCTCCACGGTGATTTCACGTGGCACCCATCAAGTGCACCGAGTGCCCACGCCGCCCCCCCTAAGACACGAGTTCCCGTCCCCCTGACAGTTTTGGCAGAGACTCCCAGGTGGAAGTTCAAACTGCCAGAACCTGAGCCCAGCGTGGGAGCGATGCCGACTGAAGCAACGCAGGCACATCGTCTCACACTTGAGCTCTTGTTCCAGATGTGAGTATTTCATAAGCCACCCAAGCTCTTTGCATTCATTTAGACCTTGATCTTGAAAGACAACACCCCAAAGCTGTTACCGTACCACAGCGCAGCTTTTGGGTTTGAACTCCACAGTGTATTGCGCCAGTAAGTCTTGTGTATCCGTGTCCCACTGTGCAATTCCACAGTCTTCCTTGTGTGCCGGAAATTTCTAGGAAACCAAGAATTCCTAACTACAGCTGTGGCAAAACTGCTCTCCTAAACAAAGCCTTGATTTTATCCATTATCCAGCTTGGATTTAAAACAAAACAAAGGAAAAAGAGAAGTACTTGCCTGTTGTTCTTCTGGTCGCGATGTGGGTGGGTGGGACTGTTCATGCTCACCTCTGAAGAGGTGGGCTGGCAGCAGAAATGCCCGGCTGCACAACCGCCGGGGAAAGCCACAGAAACGCAATTTTGGATAAATGGCAGCTCACACACTTCCCATTTAAGCACAAAGCAATTAATAATCCAAATCACACAAGAAAAAGGTTTATTGAAAAATAAAGTTCTCCCTAGTTTTTTTTTCTACAACAGTGAAAACAAAGCATTTTTTCTATGCCATTAGAGTACAGACATTTACTTTTCTAAAAAAAAATAAAATAAAAAAAAAAAAAATCCCATCCTATGGAACCCCAGTAACTTGACAGTATCTGAACCACTGTGTTCTGTTCTTTCTGAAACTGCTTGAACGTAATATAGTGGAACACAACCATTTAAATAAAACAAAGGATCAACCTTTTTGGAGAGAATTCAAACCAAACGCACATAGTACCAGCCTGACCCTCAAGTTCTCATGTACATATAAAAACTGTCATTGACTTCAAATTATTAGCTCCAAAAAAGCAGCAATCTTTTATTTTTACAAATTTCACTACGTTTTTTTTTCCAATTTACAGTGCTATGGGCATTATTCAGACTTTGACCCCCTTCCCCTGTGGAGAAGGAGCCTCCTCCAGGGAACGACTCAGACCAGAAGCCAAAGAGCTGCCCCAGACTGCCCTCCGAGGACCTCCCCGCGGTGGTCAGCCTGGCAACCTCAAGGAGATCAACTTCTTCAAGCTCAAACTAGCTTTGGAGATATTCCCTCATTTTGCTTTCTCAGAATCCGCAGGGTAACTTTTCTCATAAAATTTACTCTTTTTTTCCTTTGGGAAAAACTGCCATTTCCTCCTCCTCCGCTAGATTCCTTCGTGAAAACCAAACCCACCCATGACTTCTTAAAGACGGTTTTTGCTGTCACTGTGCTGCAAAACACCCGCTAACAAATGTAACAAATTAGTTCTGGGGATAACTCTGTTAAAATTAACTGCCTTCAGACAGCAATTGAACTTGATTTATCGTGTACCTATTTGAGATTACACACTACTTAGCAGCTGCTGGCCCCGGAGCCAGGCCGTGCCGCGTGCGCTTTGCCGGGTGCCCGGATGGCTCCAGTAAATCCCACAGCGTTATTTCCATGCTCTCCTTAAAGCCGAGGATTTTGCCTCTACCCTGCAGAGCAGAGCGGAGCAGCGCTGCCCGAGGGCCGGTATCCGCAGGTACGACAGCGCAGTGCGATACGGATGCATTTCCCTGTGCGGAGAAGCAGCCGCATGTTAATCGTTGCTGTGAAACGGGAGGACGGCGGGATTGGTCCACCATGCTGCAGGGTTTGATGCAAGCCCTTACGCAAGGGGACAAACTCTGCTGCCGCGCATAGCCCCCCTTAGCTCAACGGCACCTGCACTGCTCTGCCCAGCAGAGAGAAGGGTATTATTCACTCAATTACAACGGAATTTTTTAAAGCAGTTTCTCTGTGTGCAAGGTGGAGTTATTACTCATTTCATCACAACTTTGAGGACCTGATTTTATTCACCCATTTAATAAATGGGTGGCTTAGCACTGTTGAGAGAGAGAGGTCTGCTGAATTAAAACATACTAGTGGATGTTCATATTTCTATGAATATGCGAAGGATTACAGCTATAAAAGCAAGACACGTGGGCAAGGGCTGCACTTGGTTGTTTTTCCCTGTAAGAAAGAACACGAACAATGCCTCACATCTGAGGCACTCTGGGGTTCAGCTGCTGCTATTTTCAACACGTTCCTACAGTAAACATTTTACACTTGGTACACGGAGTTTGCTGTTTACACATTCCATTTGAATATAATATGCGGAAATTACAAACTAATTAAAAAAAAAACCACCTATAGAGCTGCTTAAAAAGATGAAGACGAGATTTAAGTCACTGCCCATAAAACAATATGTTTTGATGTTACATTTACAGCAATATTATTAAAGCGTATCTCAGTGAAACCAGATGTGTCCCTGGCCTTTTCCACCTGAACGAAAGCAAATGTCTGTCAGTGCGTTATTCTCCTCGACTTTACAGCCGTCCCTGTAACGATGGGACCAAAGGAGAACTACAAATGGAAAAAGATCGCAAGTGAGAAGTTGAAGGCATAGCAGCCGTAGGGCAAACATCACAAAGAAATAGCCATGCCAAAATGTTAGCACCCCTGGAAAAAAGACTGTGAAATTAGAAACTGGTAACTAATAGACTCGTAAAAAAACCCCAAACAACAAAACAACAAACACCCCACGCCTCCAGCTCCAAACTATAGACTGAACAGCTATTTAACCAAGTTTTCAACTGATATTTTAATAAGTAACATCAACTTAGAGATGATATATGCTGTAACAGCAAGCAAAGCTGGCTCCTGATATGTGTACAATATAACCTGCAGTGTTTGGTCTTTATCTTATAAGATACAGTGCTTTATAGTTATTAAAAAGGGAGAGCTGCTTTTTTAATTTGAAGAAAAAATTAATGAAGGCGTTCTGCTACCACTGAAGCCAGTGGGAGTCATGAAGTTAATTAGACTTGGATGAGATTGTATCCAGCCCGATTCATCCCATTTAATTTATTTTACTAGCAAAATCTGGTCCTGAAATGCACTATGAGCAAAACACATACCTGAGAAAGCAATTTGGATTTTGTTTATGTGAAAAGTGCCGCAAACTCGTACATCATCTTTGTAATTGAGATGGGCCACTCATTTTTGAGAGGGGAGGGCACGTCTTTCATATCAAGGATAAACCAAAGAGGTTGATTGGGATTTTAAAGGATCGTAGTACAACATGATTAAGTGAGGAGAGAAGCCATCACCTGCTTTGTTGTTGGTATCAACAGAACCTTTCAGCAGGTCTGCACGCCTGTCCATAGGGAAGTTGCAAAAGCGGGCACCGGCAGCTGGGAGCAGCGCTGAGCGGGGAAGACGCAGAGTCCCAGCTCTGCCTCTGCCTGCAGCCCCGCTCCGCCATCTCCAACTGAAACCCCATCGACAGCTATTCGGCAAAATGCTCTTCTTGCAGAAAAGCGGTAGCATTAAAAAGAAAAACATCTGCAATAAGCTGAATATCCAGAGTTCCCTCCCCACTGAGAGCTGTAAATTTAGGTGTCATCAAAGGACTGTATTCTCCTGGTAGCACCAGGAATCAGCCCCGTGCACTTCCACGTACGGACGGCTTTATCCGCAAACCCAACACCTCA
>NW_009647209.1:323871-349957 GCF_000708025.1 Charadrius vociferus
TGATCAAATCAGATACAGCTTTTTCTAGAGGTTTTCTGTTCGCATTGGCTCCTTGGGAACAGAAGGGCTTTAGTTTGCTCTCTGGTTGTTAAACAGACATCCCAGCCCAGCAGGAGCTCTCCTGTCCAGTTATATATACTCAGTAAAGGGTATTGTGCCCGCAGAAGCAATGTTTTGCAAGAATTATTAAAGTTACAGTATCTTTTATCTTATTAACCCTTACCTTATAGTTTTAGAAGAGATTTCTCCGCTACCTATAGAATTTCACGATTCATACCGCTGAGTTGTAGAGTCACAAAGCACTATTTTTACCTGTAATTAGTGTTCCATTATACTTGTTCAGACAGCGCCCACATTCCAAACACTCATCCAAACCCCAAAGAAAGTAAAAAAAGGCACATAAACATTAAATATTTGTAGGAGAAACACAAACTGATATAAACAAGCAAACGCACAGCTGCAACTATAAATTACAAAAAGAAACATCGAAACTAAGCAAAAAATGCAAAAAGCAACTCTATTTATACATGTGCAAATCAACTTGCATATATGAAATAAATGAGGTTTTTATTGGCATTTTTAAACAGTGTGTATTTACCAACTTTACCTTTCAAAGGCAAGCCTTTTATGTTAATTTTAATAAATATGTAAATGCGTCTCTCAAGTTTTCTAATCTCGTAGGAACAAGATTTTTGAAAAAAAACCAAACAAACCAACAACTAGGTCACATACAAAAATACAAAATTTTAAAACAAAGAATGTCTTGATATGAGAGATATGTTTAAAAGCTTGTAAAATGTTTTTACGTTCAACTTTTTGACATTTTTTCCCATCAATCGCCGATCAATATGTTCAAATGCAAGTCATGCAAAAATCTGATTTCTGAGTAAAGCAAGCCGCAGCTTTACTGTCAGACTGAAGGACAGTAGCACAGTCCCATCTCCAATATCCTCGTTTTAAGTGCAAGAATTGGACTACACCTTTATTCTCTAATTAGAAGGAAAATAGTTATGGAACTCAGACAGAAGGCTGCTCTCTGTCCTCAAATGTGGATATGTATTATATGTTTTAGTAAATCATTCAAACTTTTAAATAGCCCCACGTGGATTTGCCTGAGTGCTTATCTGCGGAAGGATTCACGTATTTATCCCTGCAGGAACAAACCTGCTGCGTGACGCGGGAGTGCTGGAGCAGGGTTAGTGGGTAACGGTTACAAAGTTTATGCGCTTACAGTTCTCTTATGATAGTCTCCTTTTATAGCAATTTAGACCGAAGCTGTATTTCGTAAAAGTAGTTCTTCTGAAAAGAGAGTTTAAAATTAATGAGTCCTATCAAACTATAGGTCTTGATTCTTTTTTCTTTAAGATTAGTGAGTCTTCTCTATAGCTTTCCGTGGAAATAGGATCAGACCCAACCGATTCTGAAGCCAATTTGGATGTTCTGTCCCTGGCTGCAATGCAAGCGGCACTGGTGTTTGCTCTTTCATTTTTGCCGGTCTGCAGTAATTCAGTTCAGTAGAGTAGAAAGAAACAGTGCTACAGCACGAAAAAAACAGAGCTTGTAACAGAGTCTGCCTGCTGTGGTAAAGGCAAACTTAGCATTGAGCAAAGCACTAGACCAGAAAATCTTATAATAACAAATACCAAAACCCGCACATCGTTAAAGGTTTAGAGGCAAAATAAAATGCAGTATGCCATGTGGACCATACAGTGAGGGGGAAAGAAGCAAATATGTATTTACAGCAAAGAATTACACTACGGCAAAAACTACATGTTTTGCATTAAGTGCACACATACAAATCTTTGTTTCCGATATAATTCTGTGATATCTCATTCCAAACTAAATTCCTGCCTGAAGAACCTCAGGCTGAACAGGTCAAGGCAAATTCTGCTCTTGCCTTTACTTTCAGCACCAAGTATTAATGTGTATCTTTTACGACGCAGGATTTTTCAGTTGCACAAATACACACAGGTACGCGGGGAATATTTTATATAAATACAAAATGAATTGTTGCGCCTGCTCAGACCCACTTCTAAGTCCTCCTCCCTGAGCTTTTCCAGGGTACGCAAACTCTTGCAAACTACATTTGTGCTGACTGAAGCAAATGCTGAGCTATGGGAACAGTAAGGATTTTCAGACTAGTTTGTGTTTGTTTGCTTTTCATAGAAAAAGTTTGCCTCCCATTACAGAGCCCAGCTGTTCTGTTTCTGGAAAATTACTTAAAATACAGCAGATTTTATCACGATGGCAACCAGTTACTGGTGACCCTGCTGCTCAACAGCTCCCACAGACCCTTTATGGATACTCAACAATCTCTCCGGATGAAGTTCCTGTGTAGTCCACAGCAATGTTACGGAGTGTTACACGATAACACCGTCAGGAGTGCTGAGGCAGGAAACAAAAAGCTTGACAAGGCAAATTCATTGCTTTTAAATCGAAAGTTTAAATGTATACTGTTCTGTTCTCTTGTCTTGAGAATTTATCCACGATTAAATAGCATTTCCCTTGCTTGGTCTTTGGTAGGTCAAGAGATACATCAAAATTCACACACAGGTAACGAATGCAGGTTACAACAAAAATCTGAACCAACCAGATATATCCAAGAAAGGAAAATTTAAAATATCTATGCTTTTCACTGTTACCTGGTAATGGTAATTTTTATGGAAAAAACCTCCATTTTGATTTTAGTTTTTTTCCAGTATGATCAGAGCATGTCCGATTGTAAACCTGCAGACTATGACTGCTATCAAAATACATCGCAGATTTGTTTCTCACCGATCTTACATACCATTCTCTGACTACGAACGGTGCTGTCAAGCATGCCACCTTCTGCTGAAAATAACAAAAATTACCTCTATAAAAAGAAGGCGGTTTAGAAGATGCAACTTGCTGCTCAAAAAAAAATGACGTTTGACTTGAATTCCAAACTCTTGAATTGCTTTTGTGTAAATTTGTAACTGGTGTGCCTGCTAGAAAAAACACAAAAACCCAACCAAACAACCCCCCAAAACAGAAAACCGATCAAAGAACCCACGAGATTGATCAATGCTTTTCTTAGCAGTTGTTTGTCTCCCTCTTACTTGTTCTTCAGAAATAATTTCTCTTTAAAAACCTAGCTAGTTATGAAGACATTTTACATTTCTACCATACAATAATTATAGTTAGCTTAGTTTAACCTTTCTATGTCATTCAGCAACACTTTAACTACTGGAAGCCGTAGCAAACTGAGGCTCTAACGATAATATTGCTCCAATGATGCTGAATACTTTTTGCTTCACACAGTATTTCTAGTAGACAGACTACAACAGAAGCATGGGCAAATTCCAAGGATTACTCTCTAAATGGGACCAGTAAACTGTGACAAGTCCATTCCGAAAATGGCAGTATGTTTTTGTAGCTTTTCCACGCTGAAGAATGCCACCACCCTAGTCAGTTGTCGAGTCACCAAGATGATGTGTCGCACGCTGGCAACTGCCTATTCGCTCGGTCACGATACTCTCTGTTTAGACTGCTCTGATGCAGCAGCTGTGATGCAGACAATAACTTCTTGTATACACAGATTTTTAAAAAAAAAAGAAAAAAGAAAGGAACTGGGCCCAGATAACTCAATAACAGGGTACAGAGCTATCTTGGCATTCCGAGTTCTTGTGAAATACACCACTTTATAGCCATTCAAGCTAAAGCAGTATCCAAATCAGTGCACCTAGAATAAAAAAATGTCAGCCCTCCCTCCCCTGCAACCCCCTCCCTCAAGCACGCCTTTTTCAATTTTCTACTGGAATGAAGTTGAGATCCTTTAGCTAACCATGATAGGGGATGTCCTAACTCATTAAAAAAATAGAAAAGACTTCACCCAAACAACACAAAAGAAAAA
Organism: Charadrius vociferus; assembly: GCF_000708025.1. Classification (NCBI taxonomy): domain Eukaryota; kingdom Metazoa; phylum Chordata; class Aves; order Charadriiformes; family Charadriidae; genus Charadrius; species Charadrius vociferus. Next base: position 327,746 of record NW_009647209.1, read on the forward strand.
AGTTTGATGAGTCTGGGAATTTTCTACAAACTATTCTGTGCAGTCGTCTTCAAATCACTGTAGAACATGAAACTCATTTCTCTTCGCGAACAGATGAAGGAATCTGAAGAGTTACACTGCAAATGTTCTTATAGGAAAAAAAGATCAGTTAGCTGTTTGTTATGAATCTCTCCTCTCTTAGTAGATAATTCTGCCCAGCAATGATAGCTCTGCCTGCAGCGAAAAACCTGGACAAAAGTGCAGGAAGTAATAAGTAGCTCCTCTCAAAACTACTTACATTTTGTCCTCAACTCAAAAGAAGCTCTGCTGCTGCTATAGGCAGTCTTTACAAAGCGCGACCTGCCCCTTAATATAGTCTCTGCAGGGGCAGATTCTTCTGTGGGTTGGGTGGGAGCCGGCACAGCTGAACAACAGGAGGTCACCTTGGAAAACACAGTGCTTCCTTCTTCCATCAAAAGAGGGGACCAGAATATCATTTGCAGACTCCATGGTGAGACATTCGATATTATACCTGAAAAGCAAAGCACATATCTAAATCACAGTGGAGTTTACAGGAGTTCGCTACAGTTTTCATCCCGCCTCGCTAAAAATAAAATAAAATGCGCTATTCCATCCTAAATCAAGTACACATAGAATTGCAGATTTCCAGGACATGACTCTTATTTCTTTTCGCCTGCGCAGATTCTCTCTGCAGAGGGCAGTACAGCCTTTTCAGCTTTACTCCATTTCCTAAAGATTAAGGGAAGAAGTTAAAAAGGAAAAAAAAAAGCTTTTGACTGCTCCCTCCCCAAAGCACCATGGATTTCTAGTACGGCAAACCCAAAGAATCCAAAATCAGGAGATATTCTGGTTGATTTCACAGGGATCTCCCGCTGGCCAGCCACAGGGTGCCGGGCAGCCCGGGGGAGCTGGAGCTGCGGCCAGCCGAGCGGCGAGGACCAGGGGACAGTGCTGTGTCACGGCGGTAGCCGGGCAGGGCAGGAGCCACTGCTCTCAGGAACCAGCCAGCGCTAGTTAGATGAAAAAAGAAAAATTCGGGTTGCCATTTTCTGACCACAAAGCTTAAGCACGAGGGTAGCAGTTCCAGCAGAGGCTTGTTTTTCACTTATTCTGGAAACATTGGGAGCTTTCAGCATTTAACAGATTTTTTTTTTTTTCCAGAGAATTACAATTTTGTCTAGACAGCTAGAAAAAAAGCCGCACAAAGTTTTTACACGAGCTGCTTCTGAACTCCACGGGAAATTATAACTTTTCAAACAAAATACAAAAATAAAAACCTTCTACAATTGAATTTAGCAAAAAGTGGAGACAGAAAACCTAAGCAGCAGATTCCCTAGGAGCCATTTGTTGGAGCCCAGCTTTGAGCGCTTTGTTTTCATTCTGAAAGGAACAGACATATTCCCAAAGAGACAGGACCTGAAAGCACCGTTAATTGCTTTAATGCATAGCTGGTACACTTTATAAATTGGTACTAATACCTCTAAGGTACAAGGGTTTGCAGTTCTTTACCTAGGACAATACCGACAAAAGGTCTACCCAAACAGTCACTGCTAATTGCCAATGAATATAGTCACTGATGGATTAACATCAGTGTGGATGTTAATCACGACCAAAGAGGGAGCTCCATAAATAAAAGCAAAGCAACACTCTATAAGTGCTGTATTTAAAATCATGTGAACAACTGATAGAAATCGCACAATGTGTACCGAGTTCTATTTCCTGCAACCAAAGGCATTTCATTTCTGACCCAGCTGACTGAGCACAGTCGGGATCAGTGTTACCAGTCGTGCAAGTCCGCTCACGCTCAGGAAGACACGGCAAAAGCTGTGGAGTGGTGCCCCTGCTCAGCCAGGGCTGCAAAGGGCCCATCCAAACACAACTACGGTCCTGGCATCTGCGATCCCTGCAGCACAAGCGTCTCTGCTCAGTGCAAGCAGCCCAACATCAAAGGGCACCGTACTGTGCACGCATGTAGGAGATGGAGGGGGGTAAGGAAGAGATGTAAATTTTGGCCTCAGTGCTGCACACACATGCAAAAAGACACGTTACGTGGAGCGGTGCTCTCGACACAGCAGCAGCCTCTCCCATCCACTGCTACGGAGGACTGAGGGCCAACCTCACAGCTTGCTGCTGCCAAACAGACAGTAATTCTCTCCCCACCTTCCCTTCTCGCAGAGTTTGTATGCTAAACTTTGTGTGTGGCAAAAGCCAGCGCAATGGAGACCAAATAAAACATTTGTGCTTTTAAGTACTTACCGAAGCAGAGCTTTGTCCTTGTTAAGATGCTGGAAGAAGGAAGGCTCACAGATGAGCTGGCTTTCCTGACAAACTTGTTTACAGGATTTCCCAGGTTCAGCAATTTTTACTTGAAGGGCACTTAACGGGGGCCACATCACCTGCCCGTGACAGAAATCCTGCAGTGACAGACACATTTTATTATAATGCATCCCGTCTCTTGCTAGCAATTTTCCCCATTAGTAAAATAAGTGGTTATCATCACCCAAAGACTCATTTTGCAATTCATTTTGGTTGTATTAAAATCAACAATTTAAGCACAGTTAAAATTTATCTTTTTTTAAATTATTATTAGCATGAGGGAATTATCACCTTTGATTGCTGCTTGAAACGTGGTAGTATCGTTCTTCCCAAAGAAGCTCCTTCCCTACCTTTACCTTTGTAAATTTATCACAAGCGACTCCAGATACTCTCTTTACTTCCACACACCCAACCCATTTTGGCTTTCTCAGCGACTCCTGTTTCACTCACTCAGTGCTAGCAGAACTATTTTCGCAACAGCACAAATATCAGGAGGAAGTTCTGGTAGGAGAAGAATTTCAGAGGCCAGTTACCCTGTAGGCGAGAAACGTCTCAAGTGGCCCACGTGGAGAGCCATCTGGAAAGGATCAGGGGACTCGCAGCGCTACGGAGTGAGCTGAACTCATAAAAGACTGAAGGTTTCTATAAAGCAACCAGGATTCAAAGAGTTTGTTTGCAATTCTTGGTTGAACTGCTGGTAAAAGTGCGCTCCCAACACTGAAAAAACCTGACTATAAATAATGCATGCAGGCAAGTGTCACCACAGCGGAAAGAGGGAAGGAAGAAACAGGATCTAAACACACCTGCTAGCAAAAACGATGCAAAGACAAGTTCTTGTGGTCTTGACATTTAAAATGAGAAAAAGCAATGAGAAAATTGTAATGACTGGTTTTATGTAACATTCCATGCTACGCGGCCATCAGTTTAACAGTTGGCAACTTTCATCTGAAGGTGATTAAAAAATTTGGGCCCAGTCCATCATGGTTTGCTTTCTCCCGAGAATACTAATACTTGTATGAATAGGTCCCGCACTGTGACCCAGAGCTTTGGAAGGCTTGAAATGTTAACGAAGCCAAGACCCCAAATCATTAAGCAGTTCTCAGGATCAGTTAGGTGGTTTTTTCTCTGTTTAGATTTCCCCTGCTGAAGGAGGAAGTTTTCATAGTCCCAGGTCTAACCATAAATTTAATATTATACACTCATGAATCACAGAATATCTATCCTGAGCTGGAAGGGACGCGGGAAGATCACAGAGTCCAATTCCTGACTCCACACAGGCCGACCTAAAAGCTAAACCATACATCGCAGAGTGTTGTCCAAACCTCTCTCGAACACTGCCAGGCTTGGGGCTGTGACCACTGCCCCGGGGAGCTTGTTCCAGTGCTTCACCACCCTCTCAGTAAACAACTTTTTCCCAATATCCAGTCTGAACTTCCCCTGATGCAGCCCTAAGCCATTCCCTCGTGCCGAATTTGAAAAAACGGGGTCATTTTAGAGCATATTTATGGCAGAATAATTTTAACGGCATCTAAAGAACAGGTTAACAATAGATGGTTGGAGGTACTTTTTGATGAGGTTGTTTCAGAAAGGTCATTTTGCTGTTTGGACTTAAGTGCTCTGCTTCCTCTCTCCTTTTATAAATCAGTATTTAAAATACTAGATGCAGGAGGAAATCTATAGATAGGTTCAAAATCCAATCCAACACTGTAATACTTACTATGTAATACGGTAATATATACTAACGTAACGTAAAGAATGCAATACTGTAATATTGGATGGGATCCACAGCTGGTGCAGGCAGAAGACAAAAGTTTTTCAAAGACAGGGAATCATTTGTGAGGCTCCACCATTTGCTGGGGCTTCAGCTTTTAACATCTCTTAGTTGAAAGTTCTTCCCAATAACTGGGCACAGCCTCCCATTTCCAGTCCATGGCTTGGTGGGAAGCCTTCCTCAGCTTATGCCACCTTGAAGCACATCTCAGAGTACATCACCTTCACAGGTGCCAGCACACAGACAGGAGTGTGTTTCAGTTTGCTGTCTCTGGCTACTTTCCTACTGACCGCTAAAAGTAACCTAAATTTGGTATCTTCACCCCAGTCTATCTTGCCCCACAACCCTACGTGCATGAAGGTAAAATAAAGAAAACAGGTTATGTAAAACGGAAGGTTAAGCTTCACCAGAGACGGCTTTTATGTTTGGTTTACCTATAACCACAATCTCGAGGTGAGACAGGCTTAGTCCTGTCCTCAAAGGAGGTGTCCTCCTCCCTCTGGCCTCTCCTGCTCTTGGATAAATGTCCTCACTCCACTCCCTTCACCGAGCCCCGGTGCTCAGCTGACCCTCTGCTGAGCCAAGTCGGTTTGCTAACCTAGTAGAGCCCTGCCAAAACCATTTTCTGCTGGGTTACCAAGTACTCCGCTTGACCACATGTTTCAGTGTCAGCGTGCCCGTTCCATCAAGCCCAGTCTGCCTCATCCAACAGCTCCCAAGTTTGCAACAGGGAATCCTGCAGCTGCTTTGGCTGCAGTTGCCTGGCTGCTCCTTTGATGGCAGTGCCAATTTAAGCGGTCCCACCCTTTGGTTCCCACCCTACGCTGCCGCTTCGCAGAGCTGACTCAACTGTTTGTGGAGCCACAGAGCAACCAGGATGAAGGGATGGATTCAGCAGATGGCACAGACGCACCTAACAGCCAGGCAGGGCCGCTGGCAGGAAGGAGTAGCCTGGAGTGAAAGCTGTTTTAATCCAGCTGAAGGTGGCACTGCTAAACATGAAACCACAGCTCACAGTACTTCTCTTACTTCAGACCCTAAAGACCTTCAGCCCAGCTGTTGGATCTGAAGATTCGGGGAATTCACTAAACCTTTCTTGGGAACACCGTCCTCCCTTCTGCTCCTGAACCAAACTCCAACTCCAGACAACTCATTTAAATCCTACAGTTTCACCGTCCCATAGGGTGACTTGTGGGTGAGTGTACCTGGCCCCATCCTCTTCACATTCAGACATCCCCTGAAGACCACACTCTCGTGGTTAATGCACCCCACAACCTCTGACCCAGATCAAGTCCATGCATCTTTGTTCCTGTTCCAAGCTTTGGCTGCTTTCTCTGCTCTGCCTGCTTCCCACCACAAACTCTTCAAAAGAAGGTCTCAACCTTTAGTTTTTCATCATCTGACAAGTTAATCGGGCACAGTGCTAAGCACATGCAGCTGATAACGATGTTTGAGCGTCCTGGGGGCTATGAAACAATAACGGCTTTTGACAATCAGTTAAAGCACTGAATAAAATGACAATGCTGTATTTATTTCTGAGCAGCATGCGGTGCAGGCCGGGGCTTAGCCCCTGGGGGAGGTGCAGAGGGGAAAGACAGTTTTGCCCCACAGCTGCTGTCTGTAGATTGTCTCTTTTTCTCCCCTACGCCGAGCCCTGGTTCCTCCTGGATCGACAAAACCTCCCAACTACAGCTAACTCAGGTAGAAGAATGAAAAGAACCAGAGATAGTTTTACAGGCTATGTCATCACTACAGCAGCAAAAAACATAAAGTGTTTATGGGCAGGAAACTGGAAATAGCTGTATTATGTTAACTACACTTCTGATCTGAAGCTGTGTTAGTCTTTATTACTGTCTGTAATACCGTCCTCTTTCAGAAACAGAGGTACAGGAGCGTGTGCAGTGCTTTTGAAAGAAATCCTGGAAGTTAATTGGCATAACAGAGACAGAGGTTATTCCTATCTCTCTGCTGCAGCAGCCGAACAAAAGGCAGAGCTGGCTGCTGCAACAGACCTGGCCTTGGGCAGAAGTCCAAGCAAACATACAGTTTCTAGAAATCAGTATCCCACATAAATCTCTGCACTTTATTACTCCAACTCAGTATCTTCTGCTGCTCTCAGCTGGCAATAATGTATGGGGACCAGAAGTCCTTTAAGTAACAGGTTTCCAAGCCATTTAAAGCTTTATCGATTGAAACTAAATACTTGAAAAATCCGCCCAGAGGTTTTAGCCTAAGTGCAATTCTACCCCAGAGGCATCTCAATATCTATGTGATACTTCAGCATCCAAAGATTTTTTGTGTGTTCACAGTTAAAGAAGTCACATATACATTGAAAAATTACTTTGGCTTTCTGCTTTGATATAACATCAGAAGAAGGAAGGTTCTTTGTAAATCAATCAATCAATCAAATAATCGATCAATAAATTTAAAAAAATTTAAAAGCTCCTATAGCTCCTGAAATTCAGGCAAGTAGATCCATTTTTGCAACGACATATGCTAAATCAGACACTCGCAGATTAATCAGAACCCAATGGCAAACTAAGAAGCAGAACGAATATTCTGGTAGCCAGCACTTCTTCTTGATTTCTAGTCAGTCTCTTTCCACATGAAAAATCCCACCGGTACAGTATTTGGAAGAAGCCTCGCAAGCCCCACGTGGCCAAGTCCACAGAAGTGAATCTCTGAGTCCACGTGGACCTCCCGAGAGAACTTCATCCAAGCAAAGAACTGCCCAGGCAAGGCCTGCACAGCTCCTGTTTCTACTCGAACAGCACCACCACCCAGAAGCTTTAAATGGAGAGGGTCCTTCCTTTCCAACATAAAATAAAGGATTCATCCACACTAGAAGTTCATACCTGTCTTTCAATAAATGCATTCATCCTCTGAAGCATTCCCTCACATGTAAATTCGTAGGGCAAATAAGGGTCAATCTGTGGAAACATAGTGCGTTAAGGTTAGAGAGAATTTTGTTTAAATGATCTTTGTGGTGCGCTGTGTGGTAGCAGCTTGCATTCCAAATACTACATTACAGCTTAAGTAGCAACAATAAATGCAAATAAACTCATTAACAAATCACAATCTCACAAAGCCATCAGCAGTTTAAGCTGAGTTTTGCTCCTTTGTAAAGGCAATAAAAGTTGCACAGTGATTATCTTTAAGGAAACTCAGGGTACACTGCAAAGCAAGAGACATAACGCTAGCCTGAGACCCTACGGCATTCCGCAGCTCCTGCTTTAACTAAGTTTCGGTTCTGGAGCTGCAGTGAAAAAGAAAACATTATGACAAAAAACGAACACGATACCTCTGAAAATTACTTCAAATTTTTTTTTTCCCCCTTGGAGTGCCCTCATTACAATTCCATGCTGTAAGTGCACGAGCACTTCAGTGGTCGTTATGTCAAGGCTACAAAAACAGTCAAAGGAGTCGAGCGTGGATTTGGGCAGCCTGCAGTGCTCGAAGAGTCAACAAGGAAACTTCCTCACTGAATGCAGAGAAAATTCAGATTGCTGTATAATTTCCATATGAAATTCACATTTCTATACAAATTCCCTCTAGCACACTTTTTTCAGGTAAACCCTGACACATTCAGTACTGGAACACGATAATCAGGTACCACAGAGATGTAATAAAGATGGTTTTTTTCCCAATACCCTACCGAAGTGCAGCACTCTGCTTTAATTAGCCTAACATTAGGAAGCACTCTACATGCAGTACACAGTACACCCTTCAAGCGTTGATGATAAATTGAGGATACATTGCTCACCTTTTGATTCAAAATTGATTTCACAGCCTTCTCAACTTCAGAAAGATCATTGATGTCTACAGTCCAGACATGGGGCTTCCCAATGTAAACTTCAGCATAGGGATGCTGAGATGTCAACTGAAAGGAAGATGTGATATTGGTAAAAATTAGTGTGTCAAGATATCTTTCACTCCCTTCATCAGACTTTTTGCATGAAGTGCATTAGGACTAAGACAAGACTTCAGCTAGAATTGAACCGTCACCGTCATTCCGAGTTATCTTTCAGATTTTTCGCATTTAAATTTAGACAGTGAATTTAGCTGGAAAACTGAATATCAGATAATAACACAGATCACAAGTAACATTGGTGCACCTCTCATTTGTGGCTTTGATCCTCATAATGACCCCCATCGCAGTAGACTTGATGCTTACTGAAATTACTTTTACAACATGACCCCGCTTCCCCACAGCTCAGTCCCAGAGCAGCCCTGAGTTTTCACGGCCCGTAATTGCTACCTGTCCTGGCCAGACCTGCCTGACTGCCTTCAGGAGATGTCACCCTTGTCCCGCCTCTCCTTCAAATGTCACACATTTCCAAGCTTCTGCGAGTAGTAGTGAATAAAGAATCATTTCTATCACTTAGATGATTTCTGACTCTCCCTAAACCTGAATTCTGACTCTAACCCTAACCCTAGTACAAGAGTGATTTGACCTCAGTAAGAGCGTTAATTGGTATTTTGCTCATCACTTTGTCAGAAAACAAATTCAATAAATACCCAAGTAGATAACTAAGAAAAGTTAACTCAGAGATTGCTTTCAGAACTAGCACGACAGCACTAGAAGTAGGTTTTTTGACAGGTTGCACTGTGTGAGAGGAACATGCGAATGAACACAGGGAGAGGAAGCAAAAGCTGCAGAAGAGAGGGGAATGTTTCTCAAAGGCCTCAGAAGAAAATTGCTTTTTAAATAAATACACTGCCCCCTGGACAGATTATTCATAGACAATTTTTATCCAGCTGCGTCTTTACGCATGATACAAAGAGAAATCTAGACAGTGCAAAAGATCTGAAGTTGGAAAGAGCCTTGTCCTGCACCAGGGATACACCACACTTGCACTCCCCCCCAGTGAATGCAAGAAACTACTTAGATATTTTTTTTTTGCCTATTGCATTTTGCTTGTGGACCAGATAAGCCAGTCTTAGGGTTACATATGGGATCAGCTACCATAAATCTGTGCTCTGAGGCCAGTGCTCCAGGGGAGGCTGTGCGGGCTCCCCCCTTTGCGGCAGGGCAGCGTGGCGCGGAGGGCTCGCGGACTGGCGGAAGACCGCTGCCGGGCCGGGAACTCGGACGCTTCTGCGCCCCGACAGCCTCCCTAACTGCCTGCGGTCACTTGCAGCCCACTGCACTGCGCTCACATCGGCGTATTATAAATTCCTCCAAAAAGTCCAACTCTTCTCGAAGACCAACACATTCTAACCTTTTTTTCAACCGTATTTCTATTGCCACTAAAACTATATGTACTTAAAAATTTGGTTCCCAAGACTGAGTTCCCAGGGCACTTATGTCTGGACTTCAGATGGCAGAAGCTACTACTATTGCTTTCAGTAACAACAAAAAGCCTTCTATTGCACCTTTAATAACATGAACATAAACCAGTGTTTCAAATTCCACAAAGCTTTAGGATTGTGCCTCAGACCACTCTTTCTCTCCCTTCTCAGACAGGGGGAGGGCAACATTAAAGCCAGATCTGATCTGGAAGACAAACAATTAAACTTCTCAGATCAGGAGGTGCTTTAAGAGTAACTAGCAACATATTTTTATTGCATGAGTTTTCCTACATCTATACTCTCAAAAAGTACTAAGGCTATTTCCTAATACTGAAATGCTTTAATTAGCCGAGGCTTAATGTTTTAGGTATTCAGGAGATACTCCCTCCGTCTATTATTAAAATCTATGAGAATTCTTATAAATAGATTTGGAATTAATTTCTAATTTCAGGTCTTTTTTTTTTTTTCCTTCCTAAAAGCAGAAAGTGAAAGAAATCATATCATACAGTGTTTTCTTTCTTGGGAGTAGCAGAATGGAGAAGAAATATTGGTACAAATACTGGTGCAAAACAAGCTGCTTGAAGATGATTTTTTTTTTTTCCTGGCTCTTTTCCCCAGCGAAATCATGTCCCAAGACAAAACAACTGCTGAACTAAAATGAAAATTGTCATTTCCAGTTTTTGCACACAGTCTTCCCTACAGGGCCCCATCTTGCAGGCAGAGGGGAAACAGTTAACTCCCCCACCCCCAAAAAATTTCTAGCTAGAACAAGAGAGAAATAGTGACTTGCAACGGTTACTTTACAAAAGTACTAAACACAGACTTTATCTTCAAATTGGTCTATGGATAATCAATTCCCAGAGCTACACAAGCTTTTTTTGTTCTCCTTTAACACTTGAAAAAAACTGAGAGAAGGACTTAAGGACTTTCTTAATCCCAAAGAACCAGCACATGGACTACTGGCAATCGGATCTAAAGGCAGTTGTGAAAAGCGGTTAGAGAACAGGTTACTCTTAGGACAGGTCAGCAGAGCATGTGAACGCAGAGATATTCATGATTAATGTTCATTATATTATTTAGCACGAAAGGAGTCAATAGGGATTATTTTTCTGTGCAAGTCAGGTGCACGGCATTTCTGTTAGCGCTGACACATGCCAGGGGATTTAGCCCAGCATTCCAAGCACGACAATTCCTACTCAAGAGTTAAGGTGGGTTTAGATTATTTACTGAGCCTGACCAGTTACAGTGTTTGGGCACAGAACAACTGGAAACGAGACACAGCCGAGCGACCCACCGAAGAAAGGTGCCAAGCCCAAGGAGAAAGCTTAAACAGACTTTTTTCCCCTTATTGCTCTCTCCTTTGTTAGCAACGCAGACTGTGAGAAGGGGCGAGTTTGAACTCAAGTCCTGTAACCTACTGAATGTATAACAAGCTGAAAGGCAGGCACAGTCCTGGATCATAAAACCATAAAGAATTTATGTTCCTGGTTTAAAATGGGAAACTGTCCTTTGCTTATCAACTAGCTCAGTACGCATTTATATAGCCCAAGTGTAACTTGAATTGGGAAATGTGGCTGTGCCAAGTTCTCCTCATCTAAGTGTTACCAGAGAGCCTTCCCTTCAGGCAAGTAAGTAAAGAAAATACATATATTTTGGGTCACAACAAATACATATATTATTTGGGTCACAACAACTCCATGCAGCGATACAGGATTGGGGCGGGGTGGCTGGAAAGCTGCCCGGCAGAAAAGGACCTGGAGGTGTTGGTGGATGACCAGCTCAACATGAGCCAGCAGTGTGCCCAGGTGGCCAAAATGGCCAACGGCATCCTAACCTGTATCAGGAATAGTGTGGTGAGCAGGACTGGGGAAGCAAACATCCCCCTGTACTTGGCACTGGTGAGGCCCCACCTCAAGTACTGCGTTCAGTTTTGGGCCCCTCACTACAAGAAGGACATTGAGATGTTAGAGCGTATCCAGAGAAGGGCTACAAAGCTGGTGAGGGGTCTGGAGCACAAGTCTGATGAGGAACGACTGAGGGAACTGGGGGTGTTCAGCCTGGAGAAGAGGAGGCTGAGGGGAGACCTTATCGCTCTCTACAGCTCCCTGAAAGGAGGTTGTAGAGAGGTGGGGGCTGACGACTTGTCCCTAGGGACAAGTGATAGGACGAGAGGAAATGGGTTCAAGTTATGTCAGATGAGGTTTAGATTGGATATTAGGAAAATTTTTTTCACTGAAAGGGTTACTGAACATTGGAACAGGCTGCCCAGGGGGGTGGGGGAGTCGCCCTCCCCTGCGGTGTTTAAAAAAAGGGTAGATGTGGTACTTGGGGACACGGCTTAGAGGGTTTTGTCAGGGTAGGTTAATGGTTGGACTTGATGATCTTAAAGGTCCCTTCCAACCTCAGCAATTCTATACTATGATTCTATATACACCTATGAACAAGCCATGCTCACAGGCAAAAAAAGGGCTAATGTTAGAAATGGCTACATGATGGTTAAATACTTGCAACGGTATAGGCTGAATTTTACCTACACCGAAGAAGAAAAATATTCCAAAGTCAGTGCCAGGATGAGGGGCTAGTTTACTTAGCCTCATTTTTCTCTTGCTGGAGTCTAAACACACTGCCTGTTTTGAAAGCTTGAGGTTTGGTTTTCCTGTTCTCTTAAAGAGTCAGTTCTCCAAATGTCTTCGGTGTTTAACCACACACACGGTGGGCTATGACCATTAATACCTTAGCTCAACAGTGCCTTGAGCTGGTCTTTTCTGGAGAAAAAAAAATAATAATTATCCCAAAACACACACAACAACCCACAAATGGCATTTTTATTATTTACTTAAACACCTATTTACTTCCTACACAGGTCACAGTAATGTTTGTTTCTCCAACAAAATAAAACCACTTTCAAATGACACATCACGTATCAGATGACACGACCTGTTCTGGGCAGAACATCAGGATCTCAAGTGAAACTTCAGTTTACGATCTGTCAATAAGAATTAGCAGAACGTACATATAGGCAAATCTAGAGGAAAAGCTTAGCAGTATGTTAATGAAAAAGTCTGATTATCCTATAAAAATAAGGACTGATAAACCCATCAATGGCTAAAGAAAACAACAGTTTTTGCAATAAACTGAGAACACTTATGCAATTTTTTCTATATTGAGTTACTAAAAAGAAATCCACAGTAATTTTCAATAAAGAAATTACCAAGATTGATAAAGCTTACCTCTCGGAGTGTAGGTTTGCCTTTGAAAAATTCTGTGTTTTTGCTACTTTTTGGTGGGTTAAATCTTAAATTTAGAAAAGCACATCCATTAGCAATGGCCTCTAAAGGAGCCGGCCCTTCATATGGAAATCCGAGACCAACGAACAGCTGAAAAATAGAAAACAAGGACTATCTTAATTTTTGTTCTTTACAAAAACTGAAAGCTAAGAGCTAACTTAAACAATAACACATTCTAAAGGTACCAGCCTAAAAAATTCCAACATTAAGAAAACGGGAGAAATTCAGCAGCTCAGCCCCTCCTACCCAAGCAGTAACGGAATGTCCAGTAAAACATTTGACAATAATCTTCTGTAATGAGCTCAGGTGGTTTTTCAGCGAGCTGAGGCAACAACGGACTCTTTCAGTTATTTTTTTGGGGGAAAAAAAAAGTCATTTGGTGGTTTGATTGGTGTTGAAATGAAACTGCAGGGCCTCTCTTGCAGGTACAGGTTTTACTGCAGCAACCTCACGGAACAGCTACACTACTGTTTTCCCCCGCTCTCCCACATCAGCTAACCTGCTGGTTTTGCCGCTGCGAACACGCTCCTGCCAAACTGATTAAGTCTTCTAATTAAAACGGTAGATGGCAGCAAACATCAGCTGAAGACACTGTGCCTGGGCAGCGAGAACTTGCATAGGTCTAGGAGGGTTCAACCCCTCCAAGGTAAACTGAAGGAGGAAAAACGCATCACAAAGCAATTCTTACATCAGCCAAGATTACAGGTGCTCTAGAAAAGGCAGTGCTTTTCTCCAGCGTAAAGAAATTCAATATTTTTTCAGAGTTGCCTGGATTTTATTTGAATCTTGACCCCTTTCCTGGCCCAACAAAGTTAAACCCCCTGAATTAAATGTAAGATTCTTGATCTTTATTTGAATGTTTGTGTATAACGGGAGAATGACAAGCTCTGATTTGCAACAGTAATTTCTGAGCACTGCCGGATGACTAAATGTATATATAGAGATACTGCTTTTTTCAAGAATATAAAGAGCAATCTTCATAACTATTGGGATCATGTATACAGGATGCATGTCTTCACAGAGGTGAAATTATACTATTCTGCATTAAATTTTCTGCAACACGGCAGTGAATCCTAGTAAGAGAAGGTTCAAAACTGAAGCCCCTTCTAGGAGCTGACCTTAACATTGATACATAAACCTGTAGTCATAGAATCGTTTAGGTCGGAGAAGACCCTTAAGATCATCAAAAGTCCACCCGTCAGCATTGTTGGGCACAAGCACTGCAGCATCAATCCTCTCCAGCCCATGGCAACAACAGGATAAATTCCGAGTTGGCTCATTTTAAAAAGAAAGTTAACACTTCTCAGCATAGTTGGGGACATACAACTTGCACTGCACGGAGCTGAATATTGCTATTTCAGTTTTCAATTTTTAGGTTAAAAGAAGGCACCTACTTGCAAGAAGTTTCTCAGCTATCTCACAGATTTAAATCCTACAGGAAACTCTCCAGTGGCTGATAAAAACAAAAGACTATCTCCACTAAAGCTAGATTATCTACATTTGGGTTTTATATGTGGCATAAGATACATTACCTTCCAGTCAGAAAAAATACATAGAAAATTTCATCTTAAAAGAGGCTTAATTTAAAGAAAGGTAATTTCTTGAAAATAATGAATTACAGACTTGAAACCATTTCACGCAATCTGCACACACAATGTTATTTATTTAAACTACTCCTTAGTTCAGGCAGAAAACCAGCTGAGAGCCAGCAATTAAAACCATCTGAAGTATCAATTCTCCTATGATCCTGTGTTTGGCTGTTAGGTAGAGAATGCTGGTTTGTTTGCTTCATTTTTCACTTTTTTTAATAAACTGCTGCTGTGCGCTGCTCAACAGTTCTGTGTCTGACTGGTCCGTTTATTTAGGAGGAAGCTCCACGGGGAAAGAAACCTGGTTTTATGTTTTGACAGCACAGAGCACACTGTCAACACTTAATCTATAATAAATAGCTTACCACCTGTTTCGCATCCATTTTCCAACCTTACCTCTAAGCAGCACCGTACCTTTGAAGGAAGAAGGATGTGTCTGATTGCTAGAACGGTGCACGCGTGTGTGCTGACTGACGGCGTGAGGCTTTAGCCTGGCTCACAGCTGCCTGCAGCCCCCCCCAGCTCCTTCTTTCAACCCTCCAAATTCTTCTGTCACTCTCCACCACAACGTCATCAGGTCAGCTGAAATTCCCAAACTGAATCTAGACCCTGCTCCTGAAAATTGCCCTTTATTAAGGTTCCTTTGTTAGGAAGGCAGTATTTTTATATGGTATAAAGAACAAAACTGAGGAATATCTTAATTGCCTCCAGAAAGTCACATTCATCATGATTCAAAAGGAAAGCACTGGGTAACACATGTCATTTCTATAACTCATTCTCATGACGCTCTAATTTGCTAATCCTTTGAAGTACATGCAACTTCTTGTTTCCAGAAAGGCTAAAACAATCTGTCAAGGTACTTCCTAAAAGTATGTAACAAATGCTGCAACTCTCTAACTGAAAAAGAAGAGGAAGAAAAGAAAAAAGTACAAATAACAGACAACTATTTTCTGGTACCAGTGCAGCAAGCATCCATCCTCAGGACGGCTGAAGCTGTGGGGAAGACAAGGCTCCTTCCCACAAAATGATAAAAATTCAGAACACACTGTGTTTCCACTATTTTGCGATATAAATGCACACTGTTGCCTCCACAAAAGGTTGCTGACTATGGCTTTGAGGGTAGTCTCTTACCAGAGGCTGTGCCCGGTAACGGGAGTCCACTGTGGGCAGCTACCTTCACCCTGTGGCTGAAGATCTATAATTCAAACCTCCAAATTTGACAATATTGGCAGCATAACTGTGGTTCAAAAATGTCAGCCCTGATTGCCATTTGTTAGCTGCAGCAGAATCGCTATGCAGAGTAGAATTCCTTTATACTTTATTGGCTGATTAGTGCTTGAAACTATTTCATTTTCTGTATGTGAGCATTTTTCTCACCTTTCAAATGTTTTCGAAAGCCAGAACCATTATTTTTCATACTGCTTTAAGTCGGCGCACGCCACAGTAGGCTCTGTACGTTAATGCCCCATATAATGAGGTGATTGCCAGGAGGAGTTTACAGTATAAAAGCGCATCTAAAGGAGACGACAGCAAATAAATACAGATGTAAAATGATCATGGTAACAGTGGTGTGTTCTTTTTTTTTTTTAAACCATGTCCTTGTTTGCAAGGTCTGCTACCCCGGTGTGTCTGTGCCTGTAGCTCTGCATGAGTCAAAAAAGGGTACTGGTGTCTGCAATCTCACTTGCCCAACTTGAGTAAAGCAGGTGTTAAAACCCTTACGCTTTGGTTTTCATAAGAAAGGCTCCTTAGGAACCTTTTCTGCTTTTGCAGTGAACTAAGCCCCTGGTTTGGAATTTCAGGCGTTGGAGTTGGCCACCCAGCATCGGACCAGCCAAGACACCGCTCTTTTCTGATTATAATGCAGGCAGTCCTTTCATGGTGTAGTGGCTAACTGGAAACTTCTCTGACGTGAAAAGTGCTTCACAAACACTCCCGTGACAAAACAGGGGTTTTTTTTGGTTTATTTTTTGGAAAGCACTGACTTTCAGTTGACACTAAGCAATTTATTTGAGGAGTTCATGGCACCAGATTGGACTGTTATTAAAATGAGTATTTGAACAGTCTTTCTAAACTATGGCCAAAGGTATAGCATAAGGAGTGAATGGTTTACCTCACTGACAGTAATTCTGACTAGCTGAGTATTTAAGAGAAAAATTCCCTATTCCAGAGACTAAATGCTATACTTCCAGAAAGAGGAATGTTTATGTTCTCCTCCCCCCTTTTTAACATTACTGCACTTTATCAAAATTATTCTGTTGGGTTTGTAAGTTTATCACCACTTTTGTATGCCTCCTTACTGAACTTATATATTCTCTTCTGAACTACAGAAAGAGAAGTGTAGCAAAGGCTGTTGTTAACTATCTTGATATATTTTTCTCATGAATATAAATACTTTCTGGAAAAGTGAATGCTTTTGTGATTGAAACAACCTTAGAATAGAAATGTCTTTTCAGCTGATCTTGTGAAGCCTATGGAAGTAAAAAATATATTACTTCATAAAAGGCAACATGAAAAGTTTCTTTTCCTGTTTCCGCTTATCCAACATTGCAACGGGATTTTTCCCAAACTGTCTAAACAGGGCGTTGCTCCTATTTTTATTAATCAGCAGTCAGAAATGGTAAGTTCCACTTAGTAGAAGAATTTGGATTCCCTCAAAAATTCACAGTGACTTGAAAGTGAAAAGGTGCATCTGAAACTTTCGCGAAAGGAGGAATATTTCTCGAGAATTCAGTACTGGTTCTTCCAAGAGACTGGTCCAACTCCTCCAGCTGCCCACTTGGCGAGAAGCCACGTAAGTTGGCAGGAAGGCTGCCAGCTCGCCTACCCTATTTTCCTCTGACGTGATGAATGGTTTTACATCTTCTCATTAGGAACTGTTGACATGTCTCGTTTTTGTCATGCGCTACACAGCTGAACTAGCCATGATGAATCTCAAACAGCCCCCTCCTGCTTGGAAAACGCACTTATTCTGAAATGCCTTGCTTTATAATACACACCAGAATGAAATGGCAGCTGCAGGCTTTTGGGAATAACTGTGTCCTATACAAACTAATACATTTTGGGAATGCGAAGCTCTGATCAAGAATCATGACTGAGCCGTCACCTATCGGCATTTTGCTGTCTAAGGGGAAAACGAAGCTGTGCAACACAAACTGACACTTCTGAGTACACTGCACTGTGTGATTTGTTAAATTATTATTTAGCTCCGGCTTTCTGAAAACTAGATCATTTGTCAGCTGACCTAACAAAAACTTGCTAACACAATGTTGAAATCACAAGTGATGAAAGACAATCCTTGCCCTTGGGTATGAAAACATATGTTTAGAAAAAGAAAACTCAAAGTTTCTGGAAGCTTAAAGACAAAGGTTGTAGCTCGGAGACAGTAAACAGTAGGCCTAGATGGTTCAAGTGAGCATTGTACCCACAGATGTTACCATTCCCCAGTTACGGCTCCGATTATTCACATACTTTCAGCACACTGATTGTCTGGTGACAAAACCCCATAACTAAATTCATTATGGGGCTCCGGTCACGTTGCCTAGCGATTAAAGTGATTATGATTAAAAGGTGTCCTTGAACATCACTGGACGCATGTGCGCACATACACGAGTCTCCTCGGGGCACAAAGCTCCCATTCAAGTCAGCTTGATTTTGTGGAAAACCTCCACTTATTTTAGCGATTCAATCCCCGATCCATTTGATATAAACACAATCGACCCACACACGCAGCAGATGGCCAGCAGAGACAGGTGAGTGGTGTTTTATGCTAAGCTACGTTAAAGCATTGTCTCTTAAAAGATATCAAAAATGTGAAACCGTGAATGTGCAGGTAACAAGAAGACTTAGAGCAAGTATGTCAGTTGATCAATGCTGAGAGGCAACCATATGCTAAGGCAGAACAGCCACCATACCTATGAGAGACTATCAGCTAGCAAATAAAAAAAAAAAAAAGACAAAATTCAACCACAAAATCCACCTGCAACTGAAAAAGTCCAAACAAATTAGATGGTAAACCTCAGTTCTCAGTTTCCACTTTGAATCTCAGGACCCTGGTGTTTCACTTTTTCTGTTAAACTAGATATATTGGAACAAGTAAGTATTAGACAGGAGTAATAACCAAAATTCACGACGCAGTAAGCCATATTTCATTTCATTTTGTTGCAACATCAGAAATAGAGTGCACTCCCATTTGCCTGACAATAATAAGTATTACGAGAGGCAGACAGACTCTTAGCTGCTTATCATCAGGTCAAACTTTTGTTAGCCTGGCTGTATCATAAATAAATAATTTCCTTAAAAGGAAAACAGCTTTTGTCATTTGCAAATCTGCTAACAGTAGTTCAGAAAAGCCATATGCAAATATTGTTTGCAGCCTTAAAAAAAAATATATTAAAACAGCTTATTAAGAAAGATTGTATCAAAAAGATAATGTGATAAAACCACTGTCTTCCTGATACAGCATTCTGAAACACATTGATGTGTTTCTCAGTGCCATCTATTAAGAAACGCAGCAAATTCTCAAAGAATTTTCCCCAATGTTAGGAAGGAAAAAAAAAAAAACCCAACCCACCACCAAAAAACAATGAACAATAGAAAATCACTAAAGTCACAAGTCTAAAATGCTTGTAGGATTCTGAAAACAGTACAGCATAGATGCATGCTTTTCACAAAAATACAAGTTGTGAAAAATATGCAGCTTACTGATCTCAAGAGTACTTCACAAGCACAAGGTAGTATCTTCCATCTGATATCCAAATTACTAGTTAAAAACTGAGTGAAACTAGTCTGGTTACTTCCTGCGTCACAAACCCCGTGTTACTGCACTGTGCTGAGTTGCATAATACGTATGTATCAACTTGCATTTGCCCTAAATTGAATGTGTCTTTACATTGCATCTTAGAGCACAGCAAATATAACTAATAACAACCAGATGAGCTGTCTACTTAGTATTGACAAATCAAGCTTTTTAGTGTAATACATGTAAGATGGCTAATAAAAAATTAGAGGAAGACTTACTCAAACATAACTATTATTGTGAACAGCACTTTGTAAATTATAAGGACTTCAGTAATTCTATAGGAAGTCCATTAGCTTCTTTTAGTGAATAGAACACGTGTTTTTTTTTCTCAGAAAGAAGTCACTGTTTGTGCTTGGGGTTATTACAATGCCAATATTCTTCCCACGTTAGTACTATGATTAACACAGTGATTTCATACTCCACACAGGCAAAAGCAGTGTGATCTGTTACCTATGACGAAAGTAAATGTTGACTTTTTAATCTGCAACATTATGTGTATCTGTATGCATCAAGTACATACACACAGTGGTTGCCTTTAAAAAGTCATAATTTGCCAACAGCTGTCACACAGAGATGTGAAATTACCATCATTTTCCCAAATATTTCAAAAAGGAGATCTCTGCAGTCGTGTGGGAAGACTGGGAGGTGCTTGCTTTTTTCTTTTGTTTTTTTAATAGATTCTTCTGTAGAAGCGCACAGCAAGAAACTATCAACAATGGGGAGTAAGTGGTGCAGTTCCACACATTTTGCTAATTTTAAGCACACAAACGACTTCTTTCACCAACTGGAAGTTAAACATCCTATTTAAATGTAATCTACTAAAGTGTTTTAACGTCCTAAAGTGCCACAAAGATTATGGGAATGGCACAGAAAACCCCACAAAGCATTCTAACTATGGGGACAAAAGTTTATTTCAATGTACCTACTGTCCCTTATCTTGAGTTACCTTGACTATGAAGCCACAGGCAAAGCGTACCACAAAAAACACACTCTTTTGCTCACTCTCTCTGAACAATTGAAGCAGAGGAAGGAACTGAATGGCAAATGAAGTGCTTGCCTTTCTTCTTTTCTCCCCAAGAGAGTAGGGTCGCTCTATGTTAAAGTCATTGGTAGGGCAGAGCGAGCACGCCTATTGTACGGCTTTCAGATACTACCTAACTTTCACATCAGGGATGTAAAACAAAGCACATTCTCAGCTGATAATCTCCTTGAGCTGAATATCACATTTAAGAAAATGAAAAATTCGTTTATCCATGTTTCTCAAGCTGATTGTTAAATGTATCTGTGACTGTAGGTTGTTGTCCCAATTTTCTAACAATAGCTGTCGACCCATGTCCAAAAAGGGACATGATGAAAAATGTATTCTTAGCACACAGAAGACAACTTAAGCTCCTTTACACTGGGTCATTTATTTTTCCAATGCTTTTAAATTAGGAGCTCATTCGTAGGAGGTGAAATGCATGCACTTCAGATACTGTCTATCTGTAGCTATTTTTGCCACTACTCCCTCTTGACAAACTTACTTTGGTTTCCCTCAGTAGAAACTGCAAATCCCGCCCACTGAGTATACCATGGTTTTTCACGTAGCCGGGAATATAAATAGTGCTCGTCCCGTGAACAGTTCCATGGACTTCCATATAGGTGTGGATGATGTCCAGATAAGCCTTCTTATCCTGCAAAAGCAACAATAAAATATTTTCAGTCTTCACATATTTCAAGCGGCAGTGTTCAATCAGAGCTGGTTTTTATCTCCTGTACCACAAAAGCCGGAAAGAGATGAAGTCACTCATTCTTATATGATTTCTATAATATTTGATCTTTCATTAAATTGTTACTTTTGTTTTCTACTAGACCAGAAGAAAACTGCAGCTTTTTTATTCATAGTATAGGTATAAATAAATTGATATAAAGGTCCTATTAACTTTTAATTGGACAAAAAACAGGTCACCATCAGACAGGTGTAATCTCAACATGCCTAAACAATACTTGGCCTAAAAATACTAAAAACCTCATTTTGAAATAGCAGATTTTTGGTCTGTTTTTCACAGAGATACAAAAAACTTAGTTATTGTTTATCATCTTCTCTGTGAAGAAAAGGGTGAATCTCACCTTAGTAAGATGCACTCTTGCCAACTGAATAACTGAATACACATCTTTATGTCTAAATCCCTCGTATCTGAGTCCCATGAGATACCTACAAATATCCCACTTACCTAAAGATTTAAAGGCATTTTGGAAAAGACCTAGAGAAGACTAATGGCTTTGGTGTTGCATTAAAAAAAAATAAAAATAGTATACCATCCTAGTTTGCAAACAAGAGTTACTTTAATTTCCAATGCCATATGTTTTTTGAGTTGTAAAGACTACTTGCATTCCAAAAGCAATTAGCTGTAGACTGTATTTACAGCCAGTATGCAGCACAGATCAGAGAGACTTTCCCTCAATATTTGCACATAGTGTTAGTAATAGCTCTAAAATCAGGCAACAAGTTGCTGTACTTCTTGGCAGCAAGAGAGTTTTTAAGAATTCTACTTTCACTCACTATTTTTGTCATGTAAATGCTGTACACTGTTCCCCCACAGCCCTGTGTGAAAGCTGGCCAACAATTTCACCAAGGTTCATTCAAAGGGCAAGTAGACTGGTGAAAATCCTGTCTTTTCTAATCTTGGAGGAGCAGTAAGGTATCAGGTCTAGGTGAACAAACACTATCACTTCTTAAAATTTACTTGCTAAATTAATTGTTGGTATACATTCGAATACCCAGGGTACTTAACGACACATAACAACCCGTTTCAGTTTTTTCAACATTCCCCGCAGAGACTGGGTCAGACTGAGCTATTCACCCATGTCTGCTGTACGTACTGTAAATCTAGATTTCAAGGGTGAAATATAACCATATTTTTAAAAAAGCAAATTATTTCTCCTCAAAATCAAAATGGAAGAATAACTGTGAGTAAGTGTCATACAAACCTTTTCTGAAACAGTTTTTCAGCAGCTAAAATAAACATGCCATTCCGGAAAGCAATTTTTGTTGATCATTGACTGCAGAACTGTTATTACTGTTCATCAATTATTTCCACCTACTTTTAAAAGCCTCATGATAAGGCCTTTCTCATAAAAGAAATCAAATGGCAACTGTCTGATAATTCTTTCCCT
>NW_009647209.1:350009-433103 GCF_000708025.1 Charadrius vociferus
TTCCCTAAGACAATGCTGACAAGACACAGTCTGAAGGGCTGAAATCTTCAGTTTGGTGGGTGAAACATTTAAGTAGTACAAAAGCTACAAAAAATACACAGTGGGAACATGATGCATTAAGAACTAAACTCTGCTTTTATTTTTCTTGATGTGGTAGATGGTGGCAATCAACAACTCTGCTTCACCATCAGTTTGTCAGTCTGAGGTTATCACAGATTTTTGTAATTTTAGATCCTTCAGGTAGCCCCACAGAACATCAGAAATTCAGCACTGAATGAACTTAAGCACCACATATGGAGAACTATAGGCCAATTACATTACAGAAGAGCTTGATTCAGAGTCCCAAACTGGTTTATGAGGTTGAAAGTTAGAACTGCAAGATGTATGTAAAACAGCCCCTATACCTAGTCTCACTCTCACATTGAAAAAGTCAGAAGACAATGGTTTCATAAACTTCGACAAATGTAACTCAGAAAAGTAAGTACTGGGAGAGATCTTTGTGTGTATCCTAAATGAGTACCATTAAGTCTAGAAGTCCTAACATCTGGGTGCTTATTTGTCAAAGTGTCAAGTCCAAGGTAAGCCAAAATCCAGTGTATATACAATGTATGACAATTGAGATTGTGACACAAACATAAGATTGGAAAATCTCTCTTTTCGAGAATGGTCACACTCTCAAAGACTTTTCAAGACATCCTTGAATAATGAAAATCCAGTCTACCGGGGAACTAGAAGATAGCACAAACTCTGGAGAATTTGACGTACAACAATATTAAGAGAATTAAACGCAGTGGTAAATCACAAAGAGTAGATGATGTCTCTTGGAGCTCAAATATGAAACTTTCAAACTGCTAGCCACGGAGTACTTAATGTAGAGTACTGAATTTATAAATGGATGTGGAGAGGATTCAGTGATTCATGACTAGCAAGCGTGAATTCTACACTGAACAAATTATCTGAAACTTAAATAAAGTGTTAACTATATAAATATAAAACCCAACAAAATCACGGTAGTCATTTCTTTCTGTAGAAGGAAATCCTCTCTCACCAAATTGATAGTGTTCTCTGAAGAAGCCAATGAGAATGCAGAAACTCTTTAAAAGTTCTTAAAGGAATTAAGTCTCTCTGGGATAGAAGGGAATCACCCTTGTGAATCAACAGTCACCATGCCAAAGAGAATAAAGTGACAAAGTGTGCAGTAAATGCATATTCAGCGTAGCAAAACTGAAACTAATTTCAGAATGTTGCAGAAAAACATCACAATACTGAACAATTGGGGTTGTAAAGCTTTTGAAACCACCCTCCTCCTCCTCCCCCCCAGTAATCTAAGGGACTGAGTGACGAGGAAACAGAATGAACAATAAATTCAATATAAAGTTATGCATGTGTTGAAAACCAGTCCTAGCTTCACATACGAATAATGGAACTGAGCTAACCAGTGGCACTCAAAAATTAAGACTTTGCATTATGATAAAATACACTTATGGTCCATGAGAAAAAAAAAAAATCAGTCCACTGTCCAGTATCAGTCAGTCCACCCACCAACCCAGTAAATAATCAGAAAGGAAAAGAGAAATAAAGAGAATATCATTGAACTGTTCTATAAAAACCCCGTTCTCTCCATTCTTGAATACTGTTGCAGTTCTGGTCCCTTTCCTCGAAAAAAAGGCAAGAACACTGGGCATGGTTCTGAGAGGGGTAAGAAGGATCCAAGCTACAGAACCGTTTCCATCATTAGATACGGAAACCTGTAAAAAATTCATTAACAACTCTTCAGCTTGGAAAAGACAAATTGGCAGAATATGAGAGAGGTTTACAAAACCATAACTGGCATAAAGAAAATGGATAGTGAATGACTACTCATAATGTCCTGATACAAAGGAAGCCAAACAAAGCTAGTAGGAGGCAGGTTTAGAAAAACCCAGAAGTGAATTAACGAGAAGCTCAATATAAGCCAGCAACGTGCGATCGCAGCCCAGAAGGCCAACCATATCCTGGGCTGCATCAAAAGTGTGGCCAGCAGGGCAAGGGAGGTGATTCTGCCCCTCTACTCCACTCTGGTGAGACCCCACCTGGAGTACTGCATCCAGCTCTGGAATCCTCAACATAAAAAAGACATGGACCTGCTGGAGTGTGTCCAGAGGGGAGCCACGCGGCTGATCCGAGGGCTGGACAACGTCTCCAATGAGGAGAGGCTGAGAGAGTTGGGGCTGTTCAGCCTGGAGAAGAGGCGGCTTCGGGAAGATCTTATTGCGGCCTTCCAGTACCTAAAGGGGGCCTACAGGAGAGCTGGGGAAGGACTTTTTACTAGGGCATGTAGAGATAGGATGAGGGGGAATGGCTATAAACTGGAAGAGGGGAGATTTAGATTAAACATTAGGAAGAAATTTTCACTCTGAGGGTGGTGAGACACTGGCACAGGTTGCCCAGAGAGGTTGTTGAGGCCCCATCCCTGGAGGTGTTCAAGGCCAGGCTGGACGTGGCCTTGGGCAACCTGTCTAGTGGGAGGTGTCCCTGCCCATGGCAGGGGGGTTGGAACTCCATGATCTTCAAGTCCTTTCCAACCTAAACCATTGTATGATTCTATGAATGGCTCCTCCTGCAACAGGTCAGAGATTTGAGGGACCCCATGACAGAGAACGTTGTGGTTGCAAGAAAGTTTGCAAAGATTCATGATCATACAAGTGCTTTGAAGACAGCTCTGAGATCTGAAAAGTTTGTCTACAGACAGTTAGTTTGTCAATAAACAAACAGATTCAGAAAATTGCCTGAGCTGAAACAAGGTGGAAAGCAAGAGAATATGGAAAGGAAGTATTACATAACCTCGCCGTGCTTCTGCCCTTCCGTGAATATCCATGTATGGCCTCTTTGCTAGGCACCTACCGCACATATCTGCATAAAATACACACCAGCGCACACATCTCTCTCTCTCTTTCAAATTTATTTCCACATATATAATCTTTGCACAAAGAATGAATAAAACTTCTCAGTAAAGACTTGGCTTCTTCAAGATCTGCCAGAAAAGCTGCTTATTCAGTTCCCTGTCCTCATCTTTATCTATTTCATTCATCACTTCTTGCAGTTCTTCATCCATGAAGTTTTCTGCTTTTTTTTTTTTTTTTCTGAGGTTTTTAAAAGATTTGACAATTTCACTGTCACATAATGCGCCCTAACGCCTATCCAGGCATTTCCTGTCCTTTGAATGGAAATTTCCAGAACTAGCAATGAGACATACTTGTGCACTGTAAGTGCTGAAGCGTGCAGGGGTACAGATGAAAATAGGAAGTGAGACCACAGGAAGAAAAGGCTGCGTTGGTTTTTCAATAATCAACTACGAGTAGATGATTGCATTCATTGGTATTGTAAGACCTCAGTAATTCATTTTGCAGCTGGAGAGTTCTGCAAAAAGAGAAGCTGATCACTGACCTGTCTGAAAGGTAAATATTCATGGAAAACTTTTTTTTCCCCTTTCTTCCTAATAAATGAAATTTTAATTTAAAGAATAAGCCTTCACAAGTGTACATACATGTATACTCACTTACTGCAACCTATAGCTGCTCGTTTGCTTTGATTTACTTGGTTTTTTTGATCCACACTTCTTTAAGAAGCAAACGGTGAATTTCAGAAATGTTGCTGAGCTAAAGCATCTGGCTCATTTCAATGTGTTATGTGGAATAAAGCAGAACAGTGCTCCCGGCGACAGCAACTGGGGTAAGTTTTGATGGATAAGATAAGCCCAGATAGATCTGCTGCTGCAAATTTGGAGGAAGACAAAATAAAACTCCCATCAGACAAATTTGTGAGTGCACTGACCACGTGGGAGAGAAAAAGTGAGAAGGATCTTTTCTCCCTTACGTTTCTTTTAGCTTGAAAAAATGAAATGAGATGTTCAGCCAAAGTATGTTGCTAAATATGCAGCACAAAACCAGAAGGAAGGGAAAAGGCAACGCTGCCAGCAGCAAGACACTGATCTCTGCATGTAACAGAACTATTCCTAGAAGTATAATTTTTCCTCTCTCATTTTCTTCCTCCCACTTCATGCAAGAGGGCACACAATGGGGAAATTACGTATGTCATATGGATCTATAAAAGGGGAGACGTTAGTAAGAACAGCTTTAGTTATGTACTTTCCCGTTACGAACAAGCTAAATGTAACCATGTCCCATCTCTGATTCTTGAAAACTCCTTATGCAGACAGTATACATTTAAGAAAAATGCCCATCTTGTCAAGTGGCATTAGCAACACATTATTCTGCCTTTAAATATATAAATATTTTTCAGACAATTCCAATAGACTATAATAAAATCTACTAAAGCAATCATCATACAATTTTATGTTATGCATTAATGGCTGTTTTCTGATACAAACAAAATTCTGACTTCTCTCACAGCACTTCACAACAAAAGAAAAAGTAAATAGCGTAAACTGAATCTTGACTCCTTTTCTTTCTAGGATTAAGGTAGAAGTATTGGAATAGCATGACAGGATGTTGAAGGAAGAAGAACAAAGAAAAGATGTAGACTGAAATAAGAGCTAAGATGACATGAAAGGCTTCAAACATTCTCTTTTAATTGAAATGTTCTGCAATTAAAGCCAATTTTGATAATGGTGAACATCATGGGTTTCACTCATATTTTACTCGTTCCTTCTTTTTATCTTAGGCAGAGGTATGATTCTCTTTACTCCTTCGTACTGCCAGAAATCCCAGTCAAAATGCAAACCTTTGATTACAACAAACACATCCAAAACTTGAGAATTGTTGCCCTTGATAGCTTACCTCTAAGGATAACCTTTAGAAATGCAGCAAAATTCTTTAGAGCCAATTTGTAATCCTCAACCCCCTTAACACTGGTTTAGTTATCAGAGGCGAGTAAACAAGATTTATTTTACAGTCTCTGCAGCTTACATCCTTCCTGACCTCCCGCAAGGCATACCCAGACTTGCCCACTATAATACGGGATGAATGCCACCGGTGTCCGGCCATGGGCTGACATTCTGTTCTGTATCCAGCAGAGCTGACAGAAGTCACCGCTGTACTCCTCCCCCTGCTACTCAACACGTTCATACCAGAGTTTAGCCCCACTGAATGATGTGGGAAGACGGAACGTTGCCTGTAAGGAATCCATAATTCTCTAGCTACAATAACCTGGTTAGCGTCCAGAGTTTAAGCAGGTGGTCTGAGCCTGCCTCACCAACTCTGCCCAGCTATGCGGCAGAGCTGGGAACGTGGGGATTTCTAGCAAAGATGAAATGATGAGTAATTTGGCATCTTTTTTTGTTTGTTTGTTTGTTTCACAGGCCTAGCCAAACACAGAAAAGGACCCATGTTCACAGCTATATAAAACCACGATGGCAGTTAGCTAGTCCAGTCCCACCCCCAGGGAAAAACGGTCCTGTGCATACCTCAGTTCCATTTCAACCTGCTTGGTTTAAAACTAAAAAATTTATTTGCAACTGCTATTCCCCAAAAGCACCTAAGTCTGGTGACTGGAACGCTCTCTGCTCCACACTGTGTGCCTCTAACGACTGATCAGACCCAGCAGCGACACGTGTATTCTGTGGAGATTACACTTTTCGTTAATTGGCCATGTTCAATATAAAGAAAAGGAGCGGGATAAATAGATTAGTCTGGTTCCACACAAGCCATGGAGGCAGATGAAAAGAGCATCGAACAGGGAAAATGACGGAAACATGAAATAAGCACATTACACAGACACAAGATTAGTTCAGGCTTTCTGTTGATCACAAGAACTGGATTTCATCACTCCAGATAAGACATCCCACACTGTCACCGATTCCAAGCCTATCTGCAACGATTGCACTTTATGTACCAGTGCATATAGGCATGGCTGCAGTTAACAGTCTGCAAGTTACAGTTTTAATTTGCTTGATGTTACAAGTATACAGTAAACATTTAAATATGGGCAGGTTTTAAGCCATACGTCTTAGAAGAAACAAGAGAGGCAATACTTATAGAAACGGATCAGTGACTTGAAAAGTAGCAGTTCTAAAAAATAATACAAGGATCTTGGCCGAGAAGTCATCTAAACACAAATTCCTAACGGTGAAAAGGGGATATGCCTAACAATGCATATAGTATTTCTTTTTGATTTGGTGCTGGTACAGCCCACGTGCCCTTTGCTAATGTTCACATTTCAACAGGAATGTGAATAATCTTGAAAAGGTTCAGAGAAAACAGACACGTGAGAACACTTAAGGATTAGAAAGCACAAAGCTCTCAGTGGTTCAGCATACACAGGCTTTTCAGGAGACGACTATGGGTTACTTTCTCCTCAACCTACATATTCCTACAGGGAAACAGAACAGAAACATCATCAGTCCAGTAGACAAAGTCTGTAACTGCTACTAAGACTGGAAACTACCATTTGGAAATCTGTACCAGAAATAATGCAAAGTCTTAAGGGAGAAGGCAATTACTCGAGGATTTTACCAGAGGAAGTAGTGGGTTTTCCATCGTGTGCTATTTAAAAATCAAGCCTGGATGTTCTTTTCCAAAAAGCCATATTTTTGTCTTAATCAGCCCGTGAATATCCTGTGTGTCATACAGAATCTCAGACTGGGCAATCACAAATCCCCCCTCTGGGCATATAAGCTATTAATACGTACTTCTGAATTCATGCCGACTGAATAAACTGAGAAAGATATGTATGTCAGCGAAAAAAAAACCCTAGTGACTAAGCAACTATCTTGTTCTTTAAACCCAACTAGTACTCAACAGGTTGTTCTGCCGATATGGACTACAAATCAGGTCAGGAAGTATAGATTATTATTACATGCGTCTGTTCCTGAGAGACTGATAATGAGATCAGGAGCTAAAAGTACAGAAGCCTCAGCTAGGAGAGACTCGAATGAAAGGATCCCAGCTCCGCTCCAGCATTCTGCAGACAGAAGACGCGACGGCAGACTGGGGTGTACTAAGTCATTCTACAGCACGAGCCAAATAGAATCGCTGTCACAGTATTTACTATGATTTAAAGCAAAATTTCCTTTTAGGACAGATTACATGGCTTAGCGCAATAAGCCCACATACAAACCTGAGAGATCACAATCGAACACGCACAGCTAATATACATATTTTTCTCAGCACAGTAGCCAAGCAGCATTCAGCTTTACCTTTTTGCTACCACTGTCAACATTCTCCCAATTGTCTTCAGTTTTTGTTTTGTTTTGTCTCACAGATGGACCATTTACTCGTAGCTATCATTTTTCAATAATTTATTCTGCATAATCACAGTTGTCAGACTAAATGTTGCTTCTGTGGTTCAGCAAACCGCGCAAGGCCAATATTCTCATGCCAACGAAGAGAAAAGGAAAGAAAATATGAGACACAGGTGCTCTCACTCTCATATTGCCTGGTCCTACGTATGGCCCAGCCTGTACTGATCAGTTCCTTTTTCAGTTGACAAGAGGCTTAAAACAAGGTCTTTTTAGGCAGGAGGGAAGGCATCCAGAGCATGTGGCACACAGAGATAGAGGTAACTTGGAAGACATTCAGTTATTAGTAAATAACTGCTTTTCGTTGAACACTGCATGAGAGAGACACTCCCAGGTGTGGCAGCCTGGAAGAAGGGGCTCCCGAAAAGGACAGTGGACAAAAAGCAGAGACCACTGTGAGCTTAACATCACAATATACTTTAACTTGATGAAAATATGTGGTGAAACTCTGATATTACTCTGATATTACTAGAGGGAGATAAAATGAGATTGAACCTTCTAGGGTCTTTAGAGAAACACAATTTCCAGTTCAAAATGCAGCATGTTTTTGGTTATAGATACGGGAAAATAAAAAATTGAAAGAGACATTTGCTTATGACTGATTAAAATTCACAAAGCCTCTGACACCTTCAATTTCCCATTACTTTCAACAGCTTCTGCATTTTCCAAAATTATTGTGATATCAAGACTATAAACATTTTTTATTCTATCAGAAAGGTGTACATAAATAGCAAAGGGTGCACATTAATCTAGACAGAAGTTGCCTCATCAGAAAGACTTCAAAATGTTCAATTTAATTATTTAAATATGTTTATTTTCAGAAAAAGAAAACAGATTTAGAAAGAAGGGATACTTTTAAATTTAGATTTATGCTTTATTATATTGATCGAAATAAATTTGCTCAAGTAAATGAGCATAGAAAACTCACCTTCCAGAAATTATCTACTTTGCCATAAACGAGAGATTGATTCTGCCTTTTGATGTCATTAATGTGTTTAATGTCACTGGAATTCAGATGCTGCTCTACCACAAATCCAAGGAAGCTGTTATCCGGAGTGTGAGCTGCAAGAAATGGAGCATATTCAAAACCTTTTAAAGTATCAGTTAATGGCACAAAAGCGTGAATGTTGTCAGAAAAGTAGATATAAGGAACAAATTATTCCTTCACATTCAGACTGAGAGATACATTTGCTTGCTTATTATTGAGAATAGTTCTTATTAATTTTAAGTCCTTCTGCGTATGTCTACTGGAGTAAGCAGTTATTTTCTGGCTGGTTTCTGACAATAAAAATTCTATAGCTGGACCAAGGCCAATGATAATGATTTTTTATGTGCTGTATTTTTTATTATTAGAGAGAAGAGAACCAGAGACAAGAGAATCCAGCTTGACAATCTCAGAGATGCAATGCCAACAATTTGAAAAAACCCTGAATCTATGCTTGCGAACAAAACTGTATATTGCTCAACATCATAAATAAATTTTAGTATATTTCTTGGGTTCATCTCCTATATTGGAAGAGCTAAGACCAACCATCCAACTCACTGCCTATTATGTATCCATGCTAACTACTAGCCTACAAAGTCACACTACGCACATCCAAATACAAATTTCACTGCCTAATTCATTAAGATATATCCATCATAAAACATTGAAAGACGACAACCGATGTTGGCAAAATTTTTGTTAATCCAGCGCACAGACAAAAGAAGTGCCTGCAAAGGATATGCAATTTACTTTTGGTTTTCTATATTATTTTTAGACTCTGTTGGCCTTTTTCCAGCAGTGACATCCAGCAATACTAGCCACTGTTCTCCTCCAATAAAGACACAGACCTATAGGCTCATTAAAACTATGGGTTTTGTTTTGGGTTGTTTTTTTGTTTCTTTTTTTTTTTTTTTTTGTAAACAGCCTTTCATTCCAGGGACTCCAATATTCAAGGCTTCAGGTAAAAATCCATCCCTACTATATAAAAATTACTCCAACATGTGGGATTTTTGTGCCTTTCTAAAAAGTGTCATAGCCTCACAAGTTTACATAGAAATGGGCTGCAATAAACACTAGGATCTCCTCTCTAATCCTCCCTTTTAAATTCTGGCACCCAAGCTGACAACTTCTTACTAAGCACATTTTGCAAAGTTAAAAAAAACCAACCACCAAACCAAAAAAACACCCCAAGCACAACGCCCCAGGCACTTATGATACATGCAAAGCTAAACCTATAGTCATAGTTATAAAAAAAATAAAATTCTATTGCAATTATGAGGTTTTGCCTTTTGATTCCTGAAAATCAGCCAACTGGATAATGCAGTAGAACAGAGAAACCATACACAGCGTACACTTCCCTCTGCCATTACATTTAGTCTTTCAAATGACAATTACTGTTTTTCACCAAAAAAAAGCCTCAGCAACAGCTAGGCACTCACTTAGACCCAAGGACTTTTTAGAATTTAGCACAGCAAATGGCATGTTGCAAATATGCCTGAAAAGGGGCATTTTTCCATCCTTTCATATTTTTGGATGAGAGACTGCATTCAAAGGAAAGGCAAGGCAGTACACACTCAAAAGAAAAATAAACCTTTGTTAAAGTTAGCACTTAGAACTGGTGGAATTCAGTGCCTCAAACATCACTGACGGGAAGCATTCAGATGGATTTTTATGCAAGATCATGCAGTTTTAGAAGTACCAGTGCTGTTACTTTGCATAAAAGACTTTAAATAAAAAACATAAAAAGGGGAAAAAAAACCCTCATGGTTCTGGAAGGCTCACAGAACAGTGAAGCATTTGGTAATATGCCACAGGTTTGAATAAGGCTTGCTTGTTGCTCAGCAATAATTTTCTGCCCTTATAATCAGAGTTCTCAAAACATAATAGAGTCTGGGGATCTCGGGAAGCTGTCCAGGGTTCCAATCTGTCATAAAATCTTTACTGATGCGTAACACGCACTTTTAATCACAACCCCATAAAGACGGTACTATCTCTGCAGCAGAGAACAAAACCCCAAAATTAATTTTAAGTATCGTAAACCATGCTGACTCTTCTGCGCCTAGTGCAAAAAGAAGCAAAATCCTTGAATCATCCATAGCACTGGAATCACTCGTGCTTCAGAATGAGTTTGCTTGCAATCTATTCACCACTCTCCCTGCAAGGGAAAACCTGCAGTCATTTCCAGTAGTAAAGACTGGAAACGGTTATTTATTGAAATTCCAGTATAGTCATACTATTCTGAAAATTCATTATGAAGTGATTTGCTCCAAACAAGAGACTAACAGTAATCTATACTGCCGTGACAGAGACCTTCTCTAGGGAGAGGATTTACTTTCTTCTGCACTTCATGGAGTGGGATTGAGGAGTATACACACAGCTGTACCACAAGTATTCATGCAACTGTTCTCCTTAAGTGCATCATCACCCTTGGTGCTATCTTGAACAGGACCTTACACAAAAATTTCCCAACAGCCGGACTACTTAAATAGAGCAGAATCGAGCTTTCAGCATCTTTTCCATTTAGGACATAAACTAATAAACATTAGCAAATCCATTTAGGACATAAACGAATAAATATTAGCAAATCACGTGGATACGGAACAAACTCTGCTTACTCATGTCCAGACACAAACTCTGCAACCACTTCCAAGTCACATTTCCCCACCACACGTTTTGTTACTTGCTTGGAAACAACTGTGAATGCAGTCTTTTAATCTTTTGAACAACCTTCACTTATATTTGTCTGGAAAAACTTGCACAGCAGATGTTGACAGACAAAATAGGCCCCTCTCAAGAGTTTTACAGGGCAACTGAAATCAAAAGCGTGTCAACCAGACAGCAGCATGTATAATTCTGCTATGAAATGGAGAGAAGTTTGAAAGACTTGACTATGAAGTCTGATGAGAGAGAACAGTGCGTGCTCTGGCCTTAGTCACACACAGGGACCGCCACCAAACTTTGGAGGTCAGGCTGGTCACTACCAAGTGTTTCTTTACAGCCTTGGGCTGAGAAGGTGCTGCACACAACAGTGTGCTTTTTCTTCTTTCCTAAACCTCACTTACCCTCAAGCTAGCTGGCAGGAATGAATCCTGCTGCACCTTTCAGAGATAGCAAACTTGAACTACTACTACAACGTGCAAGAGAAAGATCCTTTTATTCTAGAAGCTAGTGCCATAAAGTCAAAGACTAAGGCTACAGTAGGTCATAGCAATAATTTAATCTCACCTGACTTATACAGAATTTATATTTTTTTTGTGTTCTGTTTCTTTTTTATGGGTTTTTTTTTAAGATACTTAATGATGCTTCAAAGATATACAGCAATGCTGAAATCTACTACTTGTTTTTCAATAGCTTTGTACACTGCTGGCAAATAAATGTGAATCACTTCACCTCAGGATGGATGCTCACAACATGAAAATAAGCGAGGTGAAAAATTTGAGAAATACACAAAAAAAGTGAAGACAAAAAATTATTTTTGCGGAGTGTTAGTTCATTAATCTTGAACACAAAGAAATAGCAAAGGAATTGTGCTGCTCAGTTGTTGGGTGGAAAAAAACAAACCAGAAATACAACAACACGGTTAACGTAGTTACAAACTTCAGTTTAACCTGATGAAATGCAAGAGTGCAGTTTATAAAACTGCATTCTATCAAGTTCCTCAAAAACCTGTCGTTCCACGGCAGGATTTGAGAATGCAAAACTAGCAAAACCAAACTCACTGATACTTGAAGAAAAAGCCAATCACCAGTTTCCACAGGTGCCCTGAGAATAAAGTTCCCTACCATTATTTATATTGAGCTGATATTGCTATTTTCCAGTTGCTGGATTGAAGCACAACAGAGCTTTTGCATAGTCTACAGACACTTATTGACACACGATTCTGCCCGTTTAGCAGCTGCATTTTATTAATCCATGAACTTGTCTTTCATAATACAAAATTCTTCTCAATGATAGCATTCCTTTTTAAAGCTCCAACTTATTTATAAACACAGGGATACTTACGGAACATTGTATAAAACTGCTGTGGATTAAGGTTCCACTTGCCCCATGGTGTCTTGTGGCCTTTAGACTGGGCATAATGGGCATGGTTAAACTCTGGTTCAGTACCAAAGGAATCCAGAACTCTTAGCATACACCTAAAAGAAAAAATAAAAAAATTTACTGTTGGTACACATGCATATGTATACATGTGTGTGTATATATACATATTATGATAATTAAGAAGATGTGTTTTGGTTTTGTTTGCAACTGTGGAGGATTTATAAACTGAAAGTGCATTTTAATTTCAAACATTTCTGTTCATATTACAAAGACATTATGATCAGCAAATCCAAGGACATATCAGACATTCACATAGCAACCCCAGAGCTTATTTTGGGTTTCTTTGTTCTTACAGAATGAAGTTATGTTTTAACATCCAAGTAGAGCTTATGGGAATGCTACTGTGGTCACCTACATTCCTGGGGCTCTGAAGCACAATTCAGGCAGAAGAAAAGAGGATTCTTCCTCTGTTTTCTAACATTCTCACTCATTACCACAAAATCAAATGCAACAGCCAAGGGCGACATGCCAAGAAGATCAGAGCAGAATAGTATTTAGCCTTTAGACAATTGTATTTAGTCTCCAGGTTCTGACTTTTGGGTCAATTAGACCTACTGGAGAAGCACTGAAGCCAGCTTAATTTGCTGAATGCTTGCAGTCAGACAGACCATTTATTTGTTTATGAAACATTCTGTCACAGACTTTTGAAGAAGCAATATAAAAAGTCAAGTGTCTGCAACAACCAGTCTACGACTGAGGGAAACCTTGGCTTTGGATTATAAAGGGTCTGGGATGAGAGAATCATGCTCAGTCCTTTATTTAAACTCCTATTAATTCCCTGGAAAAAAGTTTACTTCATTTACGAGTGGCTCCTTTCAAAAAAGGGCCCGTAGTACATGGGAACCAGAAAAAATCTCAGAATGAAGGCGGCGGCACAACAGCCTACTATACAGATTCTAGAAGTTATGTTTCCAAAATGCAGCCTGCCAAACCTTTGGTATGGCTTGGACAGGAGCTTTATGGCTGTCACACCGACCATTGGCTCCACTGCAAATGAACTGGATTGTGTGGCTCCAAAGCAGCTGACCCTACCATTCTTCCGCCCTCCGCAAACAAAATTTTTAGGAAAGACTTACATAGGATGTGTTCCTACACCACGTACCACTATGTTATACAGACATGAACTCTTATCACTTGTCACTGGGCTTGTACGTGCTAAGGAAGAGACACAACCTCACAGGTGGCAGAGAAGGTGAAAGTTACTATTAAAAATGGCTATATTTCCCAGTCTTCAACATTTCCTGTGCTCCAAGCATAAATCCTGTTCAGTAAACTACCAGGATTTTGGCTTGAAAATGTGAAAGAATTTAGCCCCCAAAAGGTGAAAGAACTTTGCTCCAACCATTTTTCAGCTTTAAAAGATGGAACAATTTAGTCCCAAAAATACATTTACATATTTCTTATATGTTGCTCCTTTCTCTAAAGTATCCATTAAATTCGGAAATAGAAAAAAACCCAGCAACTTTTAAACTCTTATATGCAATGCCACCTTTGTATTTGAAAGTACAAACAGAGCAAGTTTACTTTTATTTTAATCTTCACAGACATCTTTCAAGCAAAAAGAAAGTCAAAATATACAACACATTATGATTCACTGAACAACAAAGCTGACAGATCAGTTTCTGTGCAGTGTTTTATGTCAACTGTTCTCAATGAAAATATTTTACAACAGTGGCAATTATCTCTGCATCATACAAAATACTCCAGCAGGACCAAAACAACTTCTGCACTGATGAATCATTCAGTAATAAAAGCCCTCTTATTTCTTGGCAGGCCTTAAAACAAAATCCTTATCAAATATACAGCTTTTGGGCAGGTACTTGAGTACAGGGGAATGAAAAATGGGTGAAAGCTACTGAAAAACGGCAACATCACTGGAGTTCGTCAAATTACACATGTAAGGAGCACTACATTGCAAGCGATCATCTCAAAGCGCTCTGCTTCCTCTCTTTTTCCTGTATTCAGATGTATGGTACGTAGCACTAACTGTTCACAAGTTACACACAAGGGATGTGTGTAACTCTGTCCAATACACACAGCGGCTCTGAAGCAGCAGGACAGGAAACGTGATGCAACGGAAACAAAGCTACACCGGGAAGCAGGGAAAACAAAAAATATTTACAGGATTCAGGCATAAAGTAAGTCGGAAAAGAGAAAAATATCACAGCAGAAAGTGCAAGTGTGTGCAGAATGGTATGAAAGATCAAAGGTTCAAGTGGTGAACCTAATCCCTGGAATGCGGCAGAAAGGAACTAGCAAAGATTTAAAGTTTAGAAATTGATATAAATAATGCCAGTTATACTGAACCGATATTTTAACATATGTAGGAGCGCCTCAATTTTCTGACCAAGTACTATATTCTCCATTTGTTTCACTTCGTGGTTTAAATCTCTTTCAATTGAACTATTTTAAAACAACATTTTGATTTTACACGCAAAGTTTTAGCATTTCTGAAGTGAAATGATTCATTTTGAAAATGGCAAAACGGTATTTTTTTTTTTAAAGCAGGGATACATTTTAAATAAAAATACTAATTTAGTGTGATTTTAACTTTAGTTTTTCACTCTGTTTCTCACTCCTTCCCAACGTGCCACCTAGCTTTAGCTGGCAGTCTCAGAGAATTACAGCATGACTTGGAATTGGTGTCCATTCAATGACTAATTAAAAAGAGGATTGGTGGGTAGCAAACTGCTCACAGAAACATCCATATTAAAGTCTTTTACTAAGATATTAGAAGTGACAATTTTGGGGCTTATAATAAAAATTTAGACAGAAGTAACCCAAGATTATGACCATTTTTAAAGTGACTTTTTCCTTAAATATTAGGTATAACCACAATCTTAACTGGGCTATCCCAGTGGAAGTATTTACGCACCTTTATTCATATCCTTTTCCCACCCGAGGTTATAATTTTACCCTAGTTATTTATACGTCATCTTTGTCTACACCAGCAATGCTGTCCTGCAGCACCCATCACTGGGAACAGCTAGAGCCTATGCCAGCATAAACTGTTAAATTAAGGGTACGTATATGCCAGTGGCTGCAGACATCTTCCTGGGAGCAAGCTGGTCAAACCCAAACCAATTCTGGTTTGGAAGCTTTGTAGGTGCATTGAGCTCAGGCACAGCAATGTGCCAGTACAGATACAGAGACTCCAGACTATTTTGGTTTATGTCCAGCCAGCCCAGATCATAGAATCATAGAATGGTTTAGGTTGGAAAGGACCTTGAAGATCATCGAGTTCCACCCCCCCTGCCATGGGCAGGGACACCTCCCACTAGACCAGGTTGCCCAAGGCCACGTCCAGCCTGGCCTTGAACACCTCCAGGGATGGGGCCTCAACAACCTCTCTGGGCAACCTGGGCCAGTGCCTTACAACCCTCAAAGTGAAAAACTTCTTCCTAATGTTGAATCTAAACCTGCCCTCTTCCAGTTTATAGCCATTCCCCCTCGTCCTGTCACTACATGCCCTAGTAAAAAGTCCTTCCCCAGCTCTCCTGTAGCCCCCTTTAGGTACTGGAAGGCCACAATAAGATCTCCCCGGAACCTTCTCTTCTCCAGGCTGAACAGCCCCAGCTCTCTCAGCCTCTCCTCATAGGAGAGGTGCTCCAGCCCTCGGATCATCCTCGTGGCTCTCCTCTGGACACGGTCCAACAGGTCCATGTCTTTCTTATGTTGAGGACTCCAGAGCTGGATGCAGTACTCCATGAACAACTCGTATCTGCCTATAGAAATCCCTGCAGACACACACATTAACTTTCAGGCCACTCAGTACTTGCATTTAAAATGTAAAAATTTAGTCAGAAAATAACCCTCCTAAAACAGATGTATTCTAGAGAACATGTAAGAAGCAGAAATGTTGCTCATTTTTCAGGATAGCTGTCATGTTAATTTATTTCAAGAATAAAGCCAGTTGGATTTCTGGCATATGGGAATGAGTCATTGCTAGAGAGACTGCAGAAAAATGAAAAAAAACTCCACCAGATTCTTATGTGCTACTGTACGGAGGATGCGGGTGCTAAGAAAGGCAATGAGCTGCACTCCTCGAACTATATTAAGCTACTAATTTTTATGTTGCTTCATTGCACATAAACTGCATTCAAATATCCAAACTTCAGAACTGAAAAATACAGCACGTTCAGGCATTCTGCTGCTTGAAAATAAGGTGCACTCAAAAATGGCATCTGTTTGCCTGTACTCATGCTATTTACAGCACCAATTATACCCCAGATAAAGCAGGTACTACCAAGAGTCATCGGTGCTGCAGATCTCAGACGTCCAAAATAGTATTTCAGTTGTTCAGAAATACTCACCCCTCAGAGCAGCACGGCCATTCTTTTCAGCTAGCAGTTCTAGAAACCTCATTTGCAATTACCAAAAATTTCCTCATGGGTCAAGTTCACTCACAAAGATTATAAACAGCACTCTCACCAAAAGACTGTTCTGAAGGCATTGGTGTATTCTACCACTCTATTCCAGTCTGAAGTGAATATACAAGTTTTCACTCGTATTTGAGCCTGCTCTGCATAAACCAGACTGAGCTGACCAGCACTTCTGCTGAAAAACTATCGCATAAAGAAAAACACTTCTTTCAAGACAAAGAATTACTCCTACTGACAACAAATACAACTAAGTGAGAAAGTGAAATTTGTAAAGAACAAAGGCTATAAGGCAGCTTTATTTGTGATAATGTTTATTTTACTGGAATGAATTAAACAAAGACATGTAATTATGGCCTTACACTGGACTTAAAGTTTTAACTTAAAAATGTGTTGATGACAAAATTTAAAAGGTAACTCATGATGCTGAGAGAAAAAAAAATATTGCAAGAGGATCCTCAAATAGGAGATAGCTTGAATGAATGAATTCTTCTGCTCTAATCAATTCTGATAGTCTCTGGTAGACTCTGGACCCCATTTTGTACACTAAACTTGATGAACAATATCAAGTTATTAGAGAGATTCCCAACAAATGCAACAAGCTTGATGAAAGGTTTACAAAACCTGAATTATAAGGAATGATCCAAAACTCTAACTTCGTTTTGAAGAAAAGCAAACTGAAGCAAAATCGGTATATAAGATGTTCTAGAGACTGGCAGAGAGCAGAAGGAAGTAATTTATTCCCCTGAACCACAGTAGAATAAACAGTAACGGGCAGTTTGCAAGAAAACAGGGGAAGAAAAACACTGTAGAGAAAACCTTACCAATGTAAACCAGTTGCAGGGGCATCTTTTGGAGTCCTCAGTAAAAGATCAGGCAAAAATCTCTCAAGAAGGACAAATACATCCAATCTACTTTTCAGCAAGGGCATGGACTAGATGATGTCCCCTTCCATCCCATGAAATCCAACGTTGTAGAAGAGAGGCATTAAGTAATTTTTTTCTTCTTCAAAAGCCTAACAAAAGCTTCTATACTACCCCAAGGTATTTATGTAGAGTTAAATTTAATTCTACTCTCCTAAACCAGAAGTCAGTCATTATGACAAATTATGAATCAATGAAAAACAGATTGGCAACTTATGATTTAATGATTCATGAAATAAGCAAGAAAAATTGAAGAGCTAATCTAATAATCTCAATGTCATGGTGTATTTCCCTATCTTCATTACAGAATATACCAAATAGGAAATTGAAAGCAAAAGGGAAGAAACATTTTAAATTTTTAAGTATGCTTTTATATCCTGACCACAATACTGTATGTGATTGCCTAGCGACAATTACATCTGGCAGGCAGACAACCAACTGTAGCTCAGTGGAAAATGGGATTATCTTTATTAGCAGGCTCCTAAACCCCAGAATATCCATTTACTCCTCAACTTCAAAAAAGAGATTAACAGTAATCTAATCTGCAACATTGATCACACTACTCTCGTTTAAAATTACGCTGAAAAGATCCAATGCTCTAGAAAATCCTGAGGTAGAGAGAAAACGATTTCTCTGCCTGCAGTGAACACCTTTCAATACCCTCCTTCAAGTAGGATTTACCGGACTCTACAGATGCTGAAACACAGCTAATTCGATTAGGTATGAAAAATCAAAGTTAGTAATTTAGATTTGGTTTTATTTCATGCCAATATGTATTCATACAACACATGGGAGGCTTGCTGATTGAAAGTTATTGACAAAAAGAAACGCGGTTCTAAAACTGCAGACACTAAGGTGGCTGGACAAAGTAATTTCTTGTGACTGCCATCTTCCATTTCTAATGGAAAGATGTTGATAGATCACAGAAGCAACAACTACTACAGTTACCAGATTTCTTCTTTAGACCTACCCCTGAAGAAAACTCTCTGCTTAGCGTCTTAAGGGATGGAACAGAAAAATTTGCATTGCGGTTGTTGGGTAATACAATTCAAAGAGAAAAATGTCCACAGTCATCAATCCTGCATGGCTACAAACACTGACAAGCAAAACATGCCTTTGGTATTCCAACTAAACAACAAAATCCAATAGTCTCTCAGCTCATCTACTAATTTACAGAACAAAGCGTGGGGATAGGGGGAAATGTAAAGAAGGGAGGGAAAGAAAGGCAAAGATGATGACTCAACATGATAATATAATTCATTAAAATTAAAAATGTTTGAATCCAAGAATCCCAGACTTGCTGGGGAGGATAAAGAAGGTATGCAACAAACAAGTAATAGCCCCTTTACTCCTACGAGTGAAAGACAACAGAGAACCACATTTTTAGTTTTACGTAAATTCAAATTCATATGGATGTACTCACCTCAGTATTTTGACACGTGTTATTCAACAAAAGCTCTTTAACAAAGCAGTTAAGAGGTCAAATAAGTGTTATACTTACTGGTAATGTACCCACGATGGACCAAGGGTTTTCTTAAACTGAGTGAGTCCCACAATATCAATGTAAATGAGTTCTACAACTTTATCCCCCTGGGTAGGGCAGCCAGATCTGTTACCCACAACCTTCTTCATAATCCTAAAAAAAGAAAGAAGGAATACAGAAAAGTATTACTTTCCAAATACCTCAAATAGACACTGTAATACTATTTATAGCAATAATTCCCCTTCCCAAAAAAGCCTTACTCTTATCTTTTCCAAATCAGGAAGCATATGAGAACATTCAAATGCTAAAGATGTTCAGCTTTTATTAAATAACTGTTTATACATCAGTGAAGCACTAATTTTCACTAAAAACCTCATCTAGTTTAAACAACAAAAGTAATATGGTTGGAATGTTTAAAAATAGTGTGCTTTGAAATTATTTGAAATAATTTCTGACTTCTATTGACAGCTTTATAATAGAAGAGCTCTCTATAAAATCATGCTGTCATGTTTGTTATAAAAACCTGAAAGCTACTGGAAAAGTGTATGTGCTCAAGCTTAAAACAGATGTTTTATGCCTAATGCTGAACTAGTACGGCAAAGCAAGACAAAGGTGAGTGAGGTAGCAATTTGACCTAACATAAGCAATTAACTACATCAGAAGTAATGTGTTTAAAGGATTTAAACCTTCATTTTAAAATGAGATACTGAGTGAAGAACAGCAGAAACTGAAGAACAGCACACAGAATTAGGCTAGTCTGTAACATTTCCTATTGCAGCTGGTTAAAGCACCTGGAATGTTAAAGAATAAGCTGCTTAGTTTGAATTTTACAACATTCATTTATGAAGTCTCAGGAGCCTGAAGCTACAATGAAAACACATTATCCTTTTCATAGCACATATACTTAGCTCATGAAAATAATCTTATCATCTGTTTAGTGAATTATCACTTTCATTTTACGCTTCAAGAAATTAGATACTGTTAATAGAAGCTTCAAGAGTTTACAATTCTTTTTTTTTTTGTATTCCAGTTTCAAAAGCGAGAGTAATCTCCTTACTCCTTGAGCTCTGCCAGTGAAGCTGAAATCCTGATGTCATGGCCCAGTAAGTAGAGAGATGTAATTAAATCACTCCACTGGACTAATTCACCAAGTGGGCCACCGCTAAACGCATTTTCTGCAATCTTGAATCCAGATTCTTTTGTCAAAAGCCCCAGATGAACAAGAATCTGGAAAGGAAAGTCATATGTTAGAGTTATCGACATTAAACATGCAACTATTATGCTTCACAGAATTGTTTTTTTCTATTAAATTCCAACTATGGGCAAAAAAAATCAACCAAAAAAAATCCAATACTCCCACCCTAATAATTTCATTTCTAATGGATCTCTATTATAAGAATGTTACTGCATTGTTTTGCACAATTATCTGTCACCAGATCAGTAATGAAACAAACCCCCCAAATCAGTGTTATTCACACAACAATCTGTAATTCTGCACAGAAAGTTGTGGCTCACATTAAATTATTGTGATTGAATAACCGCTTATATTCTCAGGTAGGATATACTTGCTTATGTAAGACAATATAGTTAAGGAATGGTATGCTGTTGTGAGCAAGCCATTAAGAACTTGGAGAGACTGCTTAGGAGTAACAGGATGCTTTCCGAACTACTGTCTGTTGGCACCACAGAG
Organism: Charadrius vociferus; assembly: GCF_000708025.1. Classification (NCBI taxonomy): domain Eukaryota; kingdom Metazoa; phylum Chordata; class Aves; order Charadriiformes; family Charadriidae; genus Charadrius; species Charadrius vociferus. Next base: position 370,808 of record NW_009647209.1, read on the forward strand.
TTTTCTTTGTAGTTCCTTGAAATCTGCGCTTGGCTTTCTAATGAAGCGCAGAAATTTAGTTCCAAACACTGCTGCATACCTGGACTGTTATATGAGTGTGGGTATGTACAGTGTCAAGTATAAAAACTCCCAAACACCAAAAATATTTTCCCTCGCTCTTTATAAAGAAGCAACATTCAAAACACCATCTTGTTCTAATCTCTTGCAGCTCCCAGAACGGAACTGGACATACTAAAATGAAATCATCACATGTTTTACAAAGCAACCTCAAAGGATTTTTAAAAGCAAAGATTAAGCAGTAAAGCATCCCATCAAAACTCCCTGTACAGGACAGTACCGCTTCTGTTTATTCTTGAGTTTATGTATTCTCAGTTGTTATATTTCTTTAATAACACAGGCTGGAGGGCTGCTTGAAAGAGAAGGGCTGTCCCTTGACAGAGGGTGAGCCCGCTCAAGGGCTGTAGTAGCTGACAAATATTAGAGCCGCAACATGGAGCCTAGACTTCATGTAAGGACTGAGAATCTGAAGCGAAGAGCTGAGCTGCCTCCACCCAGGCTTAAGAGAGGGTACAACCATGCCTCTGCATGGCCTGCTGTCACTCAGGACTGGCTCCAGTAAGAACAAGGCAGGAGGAGAAACCCATTGTTGTGTTTACGGCTTTTGGCTGTATCTTAACCAGTTGAGGTAATTGGAAAAAAAATAAAATAAAATCAAATGAAACAGAACTTTTCACTTGGACCTCCATTACAGGAGGTCCACACCAATCCAATCCAAAGTTGTGGTCAACTTTACGTCTACTCAAATCCATAGCAGAAATACACTCAATTTTGGATAACGATGTAGAGTTGTTGCTTTCTACAACTACGTAAAACACTCCAGTGTCATTAGCTTGCAGTAAATTCACAGTTTCTCCCTTCGGAAACTTCTACATAGTCTCTATTTTAACCAAAATTAAAGAGGTTAGAAAACTTACCCAAAGATTGACTCATGGAAAGCACGTAAAACTATTTATAAAGCAAATACCCATTCTAACAGTACTTTCAAACAGCGAAATACTTCTTGAAAAGAGGCACAGTATAAACACGAACCTTTCAGACGTATTTATTATTTCCACTCTGAAGTTACTTCTGGAAAGGGAAGCTTAAAAGAGCCTATACGACTGCAAGTGGCAGGAATCAAAAATGTTTGCATTTACCTTTTTTCGTTTTCTCTTCTCCAAATTTTGTTTCTCTGCAAGTGATTTAATTGCTTCAATCCAGGTATCGGCCATTCGTCTGATGCGTAACATCATCCACCTGAATTCCTCATGTCTCGACATCATTTTGTAGAGATTATCGAAGTTGATACGAATTTCAGCCTTCAATTAAAGCATTAGAAAAAACCCCAAAACATTATTCTTCAAATAGTGTACTTTCCAGAAGTCAAAAAAACTTCTCAAATGTGAACTCTGTGCTTTACATTCCTCATTAAAAAAAAAAAAGAGAGAAAAAAAAAGACACACGCCTAATGCTTAAGTCAAGTTGAGATTTTAGTTCAAATATTTAAGATAACTTTAAAGAGATGTTTCTAAGCCACATCAATTACTGTTATTTTTATTAGTAGTATTTGGTAGCACAAGAATATGTTTGCAATGTTTCACAATGTATTTATTCTTGCAGTATAAGATTTGGGTTTGTTCACGTGCTTCAAAATGAGGTTGAAGTATCTCTAAAACGTAATATAAAATCAGAACAGTATGCTGAAGATTCATGTATCTCATGAATCTTCCAAATACAGGAAGTTTCCTATTATACCATGAAGGAAGAAACATTACTAGAGTATAAATTTTAAAGGGAATATTCATTTTAAAGCTAGACTGATCTAAGAACAATTGGGTTTACAAAATGAGAGCGCCTATAACTAAATTATGTAAGCAATGTTCATATACAGCCCAGCAATTATCTTAAAATACCTATGTGCTACATAATTAGGCCATAACAGTTTAGAAACAACTCTGCATGCTGCAGAGTTTTTAAAGGGAAAAAGATCAGGAGTAATCAAAATGTTACTACAAAACTGAAGTGTATATAAGCCTCTTCCATTAATGCGTTTTTATATATAAGGCCCAGATTTACGGGACAATAAAAATGAACAGTTTCACATATGGTCACTTAACAGTGGTGAACAGTCTATGGATTTGTAATTTTTCTCAGTATCTGGGTACAATATTTTATAAATTTAAACACAAAAATGTTTTTAATGGAAATCTACCACCAAGACCACGGTGTGATACAATGACTGGAGAAAATACATGATGAGTTACATATATATACAGTCAAGGATGTTTCCCTTCAATTTCAAGGAGCTGAGGAATAAGAATGGTAAATTCTAGTCTTATTAGCATTTATGTGTCACAGGATTCCAGGATCTTCTGCATGAATGACAATTACTGAATTATTTCTCATGTTTTAATGTTGTTCTTACCACTGTTTTTTGATCGGTTTCTTCATTAGGATTTTTTGCTCTCCAAGGTAAACGAGGACACCAATTTTCAACCTGTAAAACAACCACAAGAAGATAAATCATTCTATTCTAATTTCAGCTGGTTTACCAAAGTCTCTCACTGCCTTTATATTAAATCTTTCCATGGTTTAAATAAGGCATCAGCTGATTAGTAGGTCACTGCAAGGTAAAACTGCTTTTTGCAAGAAAAGCTTAAGAAGACTTTTTGCAATTCAATAGTATTTCAACCTTGCAAATTTGCAACCAAAAGTGGCATTTAGATATTCATTCATGATAATGAATACAGAAGTTAAAACCCTTTCAAGACAGAGGTCAACTATTAAATGCTCTAAATACTGTTTCTCTGAGCAGTTCCTAAATGTTTTCAAAAAGCACTAAGTTTTTTATGCTTCTAGATCTTAAAAAAATACTTATTTTGGAACATTTCCCATCTTCCTAGAATATCTTTATATAAAGGAAAAGCCTGATAAAACCCAAGAATCAAAGCTCCACCTTGTAGCAATCTAGACAAAAAGCTGGAGGAATAAAACCCAAACCACCCTATTTGAAGACTATAAGTAACATCATTATAACATAACTAATAATATCCACAAGTACTAATAGCTGTAATTCTTAGAGAAACATAATCTGTGCAAATGCAATTCTACTATTGTCTACTAGGAAGGAAAAAAAAAAAAAAGTACAACAGCTAGTAGTGAGGGAAGAAACAGCAAATGGATGCAAGTCACTGAAAGCTCCTGTGCTCTCCCTAGGGATCTTGCTTGTCCTGTAGAATCTTTATTATTCACGTGCCTTAAGAAATTAGACCATTTGCTTTGGGGAAGAAGGAATCTCACTGTTGGAGGCAAACCCATGTAAACAGAAACATAACTGTAATGTGAAAAGGCAGAAATGCAACAATTCGTAGGCCAGTTAAGATACCCCATCACTACCAATTAAGTTCCCAACTCCCAGAGTCAAAGTTGCTCTTATGGTTCCTCTCGTCACAGACCCGTCAAAACACAATTTTAGCTTAATCATGCTGCAGTAAGCCTGAAGCATTAGAGATTAAAAGCTTAAGATCATACCAAATGATTGCTTAAAAGACCAATCACAGGAAAATAAATTAATAGACATCATAACCTCATTAAAGAGAAGAAATGTATCAAGCTTAGGTACCTCAGACAAATTATATAAAAGCATTAATTTGAATGCTATGACTTAATCTACTCAACATATTTAATACAACATTTGAAAGCAGTGACTTTATCAATCTCATTTGAAAACATCTGGTTTGCAAACAGTGGTCTCCAACTCCGGAAACATACTAGAAATTGCAGCAATTAACAATCCTAACTTTTATTAACATAAGGTGTGGAATCACTGGTAGAAAACAGCTGCAAGTTCCATATTACAAATCATTCACAGTCCCAATCTTTCTTTCTTTTTTTTTTTTAATAGTACAAATAATTTTGAATTATTCCTAGCATTAAAACTGTTCTAAATTAAGATATGACATTTCAAGGACTACTGTATGTGCCCCTTTTCTGGCGTCATGTATCTCACACTGCACCACCAGGCATCCTAAAGGAATTGAAGATTTTTCAGAGCTGCCAAGGACAGTTAGCAGCATGTCTTACTGACTGAAAAACACAGTTCTGTTCTGCTTTTAGAAACAGTCCTTCTAGTCTAAATTAAATTACAGTAATTCTAATCACAAGTAAACACTTAGGGAATAGACTCAAATTAACATCAGTGTACGCAGAGTGCGCAGCACTCATTTTTCCTTATTGATATTCAGTCAATTCCTCTTTTCATTGGAAAGACCAACTTAACTTGCCACAGGATTTTTAAAGGCATAATCTTCAAAATATGCTGGTTGTATTGTTATTTTCAGGACTGATAAACGCACTGGGAAGAACACGTAGGCATTCTCTTATAGAAAAAGGAATTCTGCTCATTTTTATGAGCCAATGGCTCACGAAGAGCTGTTAGATGGGGGTTATAATAATTAACAAGAGCACCAAGAAAGCAAAGATGAGGAAAACGAGTCTGACATACCATGGGAAGGGAAAAGAATTAAAAACCTTATTAATTTAATGTATTGACACAAGAGAAAGCGGGGATGAAGAAGCAAAATACTGACTGATAAACCAGCCAATCCAGGATTACTTTAATAGTGCATTTCAGGTATATTTGGGCAAAAAAAATCAGGGTCATACATGCCCCTAAGATGGATACATTACGATAGCAAAATCTGCCAAAATGCTAATACAAATTCTGTTCAGACATGAGATAATTTTGCAGATAATGAAAGAATCAACTGGAATTAGTAAGTCACGGTTCCCAGAGAAATTGAGAGGAAAATCAGAATATGATTAGTGTGATGGCAGAGGGCAGAACACGCAAACACTGACCACTGAAGGTCATGCACCAGAAGACACTTTTAGATCATAGTAGATATTACCAGGTAGATACAGAGCGAAGAAAGCAGAAGTGAAAAACTACAGCAGGGAAGCCTACACAGCCCGTAACATCTGTATTTAGAGGTGACTAATACTCAAGAAACATCACACTTCCAACAAAAACAAGGTTTTCAAGGGGAACAGAGATATTTCTCTCCATCTCCGGTTCTTGCTTCCCTGTTCAGTGAGAGTAAGAGATGATCAGCAGTCTATACACGCTTTGGTGAAAGGGAGAGGGGTTTCAACCTACACAACTACTACAAGGTATCAAAGACTTGAGAAACAGCCTTTCTAGAACTATTGGGAAACGAAATGATAGCATCGACTTCTACTACAGAATGAAAAAGTCTGCTGATTTGATGTTACTTATACAAGATGCCAAGCAGGCTGCTAAGTTTTCTTACTGCTTTCCTCAAAAACCTAGCAATTGCATTTTTATATGTATTTCAAGTAAAGAGCTTCCAGTTAACTGTTTTTTTTTTTTTGCATTGCACTATATAAAATTAAGGTCTATAGCAGTACAAAGCCTCAGTAAAGACTGCTTAAAAATCCTGTAAAGAAATAGTACTCAAGAATTTATGTCAGAATTAAAAGCAACAGTTTGCACTAACCCAGATAAGTAGCAGAGTGAACTTTGTGTTTCTCTCTATACAGCTCCATGTAACGATACACAGTAGTGCAGAAGACATACTACTACTGTTGCAATTGATTTCAATAACCATACCGTTGGCCTTTTTCAAGACAACCACTTTCTGCGCTTTCCTTTGCTCTTTCATGACTTGGCCTTCCTCTCTTGCCCAGTGTCCCAGGACACAAGCCAAACTGAGCATTTAAGCACTTCCTGACCGGAACATGCCATTTCTCACCTTTAAGCCTGGGAACTACTTCTGATTGCAGCTCTTGGGAGGACCTACAGTTTTGTGAGAGCTTCAGATGACCTAAAGTAGGTGGGTGGGGTTTTTTGTTTGGTTGGTTTTTAAAGAAGTAAGTATCGCTACTTCAGCTAATCACTTCAGGGTTTCTCACACAGAACACCACAAGGATGTCTGTAACTAAATATGAAACCTAAGTGGTTAAGTAATTTTCTTGGTTGCCTTGCATGACACAAACGTGGCCCGCAACAGCAACTCTAGTTGTGCTCCTCATTTCTGAACAAGTCCTGCAGCTGTTCTCAGATTCAGACTATTAACCACTGCCATGGGAACTTCTCTGAAAATAAGAGTGGGTGCTATAGTTATTGAAAAATGCAGGAGGATGCTCATGAAACAATCATTTTCCAAGCAAATAGCAGTGAAAACTTAATCCATTTTTCCCAGACTTACTGATGTAACATAAGTACCGGTCAGGTTTAATTTCAGTGAGAACTAACTTCCAGCCATAGATGTGGGAGAAAGAAAGGTAAGGAATGTCTTAAACTGCTCCGATTGACTTGAGCGGAGGCCTTCAACCTCCTTTGTCTTGTGTGACAAATAAGCATGAACAGTGATGCAAGCTCTGCGAAAATACCCGGTGCCCGGAACTTGCTTTTCTCCCCTTGCTCCCAAATTGCATAAAGAAATCCTATCAGCTTTCACTGAAACTACCAGGGATGAGACAGAGATAGGGCAGGGAATGTGAAGAGAAGAATTAGGGACTTTGTTTTGCAACGCATTTTCTGGAAGCTCCTAATACAGAACAGGGTGACCTGGGGGCAGGAGTCGAGAAACTTGCGTTGGTTGGTAACCCGTAACAAAAAGGCTTGCAGAAAATGCAAGAGCATAAAAGCATAACTTGTCCCGGGACAGGAATATTTGTGATCAAATATCATGTACAATGGGGGAAAAGTGTGTGTATACATAAAAAGGTGTGTATAGATGTGTATGTATATGATTATAAACAGGAAGACGATATAGCATGTGCTATAGCAAGGATGATACAGCAAGGCTGCAGTATGCAGTTACAAATCTGGTACTGTTCCAAGCACACACACCTTTTCTCTGTCATTGGCGATGACAACAGAAAGGATTATGACAACATTAAAGTGGGTCTAGATGAAATCGCCATCAGAAACATCCAAGTACTTCAGCTTTGAATTTGTTTAGGTACAGAATATCCACATGCAACAAGCCCTAAGTTTCAGCAAAGGGAAGGAGGGCAGTGGTGTTCATTCGGATCCTGTTCTTCAACTTGTTTATGCGTTTCATTTGATCATTTATAACAAAACACAGATGTCTCTGAAGAAGGAACCAGGACTCCTCCCTTTTCAGGACAACCTTCCTCTCACTGGGTTAGCATCAGTTATTTCTGTAGCTTATTCTCCCCATAGCAACCGTTACACTGTCATGCACATGATTTAAGAGGAAGGATGTGATATCAGACTACGGATTAGCAGTCAAAGAAGATTGTTGGGAAGCAGCAACTGCAGATTTGAAGACTGACCGTTTTTTGGATGAGTGATATAAACACTAAGCTATTATTCAGAACACACTATATTTATCTTTGTACCGTCCTGTTTTTGAATAAGGCCAGCTGTGCTTCCTGTACCTAGTGTTGAATTCGACGCCAATCAAATGCATTAGGTAGTCTTTGCTCATGCTCGAGAAACTAGGTCCACCCAAGAAGGCAAGTGTTCCCTACTTGGTTTTGAATCGCAGTAGACAGCACCGTCTAGAGTATATGTAGCGAGCTCCATAAGGTTGGGTTGCAAGGTAGTTTAGAAGTTCAAATTTGAAGTGCTACTTGATTCCAGATATTCGTGAAAAGTCAGTGTTCCAAACTGCTTTGGGGTGTGAATGCTTAGATTCTGCTTAAACTGAACTCAAGAGTTTCTCTAGTCCCTTATCATAGACAGTCCACTCTCACAGTGACTTTATCTTTACGTAGCTTACTGGTAAGTGAGTTAACACGAAAAAAAGACCCCCAAACAAACCTAAGAAATTAGAAGAGTATGCTTTATAGAAGCTTTGCAGGTATCTGTTCCAGTAACTCCTCCTAAAACACAGTGAAACTGAAGGGAAGTGAAGATTGCAGCACTCTATTACAGAGCAAGTACTTCAAGCGCAGTTAGAAGAATCTGACAGACATCTGCAGCATTGAAGTGGTCTGAACACCCTCCAAACTGAACGAAAGTATACTCTGCCAGCAGCTCTCCACATCCAAAATTTCAGGAAGTCCTTTATGCTTCTAAAGAGTCATAGTGAGAGTTTAATAAAGCAGAAGCTGAAGGGTACTGTCTCTAAACACCTGGGCTAATCTTCATTTTGGACACTTCTGAAGGGCCGGTGCAGCCCATCTACAGGGAAACCAAAGCAACTTTCTTTGCACATCAGGTGCAGAGCACTATTGCTCACTGTACTTCTATCCATGGTGAAGTGCTGCTGTTAGGTATCTCATGACAGTCCCAGAGTGAGAAATAATAATAATAATAATAATAATAATAATATCAAACAATGCTGCATATCTGGCGAAAGAAGGTGCATCTTTAAATTTATTAGGCAGTATGAAGGCAGGCAGAGAAGAAAACTCATAATGTTCACTTAGAAAATCCATTTGAGAATTTGATGCAAAAGAACTGCTCCCACTGGGAAAGTGACTTTCTGAACTCCTCCAGAAGCTGTAATCATAGAATGGTTTAGGCTGGAAAGAACCTTGAAGATCACCGACTTCCAAGCCCCCTGCCATAGACAGGGACACCTCCCACTATACCTATATTTTGTTTAGCATTTCCTCAGTGATAGGTAGTCATTTTGAAGGTGCTATAAAATCTGCAGTGTGCAAGATGACTGCCTGCCAGTTTAATGAGATGGAGGAGTGTACAGGTAACTTTAGATCTGGTTGTTTCCAAAGGCAAATCTCAAACGTTAGGTGTTAGGTACCCGCAGTCCCAGTGACACTGCAACATGAACTTTCATACATAAGCATCAATCAACAAACGGTCTCTTACCAAACTTTGGTAATGTGCACTTAATTTGATTCCTCTCTTACACTGGCATCTACGCCTTTTCCAACACGACAGAAAAAGACTAATCCCAGTTTAAAGAGGCAGAAGTAGAAAAGATAACTGAGCCCAAATCGCCCAAAATCCAGGCCAATACGCTACTCGATGATTTGGGGACTAAGTGCTGACTATCATCAGCATTTCAATTTCTTGGGGACACATGTAAGATGACTAAATATGGAGAAAGGCTTAGGGACTTGGTCAAATCGCCCAGGCCAATACGCTACTGGATGATTTGGGGACTAAGTGCTGACTATCATCAGCATTTCAATTTCTTGGGGACACACGTAAGATGACTAAATGAGTTCAAAGTTTTGCTGCTTTACATTTCAGACAACAATACTATTTTTGTCAATTTTCTAAGTCATTGTGTAGAATTCAAAGCAGCTGGTTTGACATTACATGACACTGAAGAAATGCAAATCATTAACTTGCCTCAATGTCAGAAATTAGCTTACACACACAGCAGAAGTTGTGGAAAGGGGACTTCCACACAGACATGAGCAAATTGCAGTTAACTAGCAAAACCACAAGGATTTGAGGAACCTGTATAATTATGATTCCCAGGTGTTTTCACTAAAATGTGCCTCAGACTACAGCTTGCATTCTGGAAACAAACCCACATCCAAAATCACCTTTGGTTTGTATTTTTCTGCTTTATCCCTCAAAGCAAAAGTAACACAGCATAAAGAAAAATATTCCTGCAACCAAGCCATGCATTTTGTTTCCGTCAAGTCTGAAGGACTGAAAACAAGAATTCTCTCTAGTGGTACACTAGCACACGCACAAAAGCTACAGAAGCCTCCAAGACTGGTGTTTGAAACAGTTTTAGTCTTTTGACTCATCGATAGGATGAGGGGTAATGGCTTCAAACTGGAAGAAGGGAGATTTAGATTAGATATCAGGAATAAATTTTTTACTCTGAGGGTGGTGAGGAACTGGAACAGGTTGCCCAGAGAAGCTGTGGATGCCCCATCCCTGGAGGTGTTCAAGGCCAGGCTGGATGGGGCTTTGAGCGACCTGGTCTAGTGGGAGGTGTCCCTGCCCATGACATGGGGGTTGGAACTTGATGATCTTCAAGGTCCCTTCCAACCTAAACCATTCTATGATAGTTTTGAAGCATTGGGTCCACTCCCAAGATGGGTACCAAAAATTATGCTTGCACCTGAAAAGGCCAGCTGGAGATCCAAAGCCTGGGATTTTAATGAGATCTGCCCAGCTCCAGCAGGTAAGCATCAATGTAATGACCCCTGGGTGATGGTGGTAACTTGCATCATAGCTACTGGCTGACCAGCAAGCACAGCAGCAGTCCCATTCCTGTGTGGCTAGCAGTCCCATCAGAGAAAGCACATATCTAGATAAAGAAAAGGAGCAATAAGACCCCTCCGCTGTTTTTTGGGGTTTTTTTTCTGGTTAAGCTGGGCAACTGTGTGAAAAATTCATTTTCTAGAAGATATTTTTAAAAGCTTCATTCTTCAGCTGCAAACTGACATTTTGCAGTGAAATATATTTTTGTACTGTCTAGAAATGAATTTTTTTACATTCTTCCCCAGAGGCAATGCCATCCGTGAAAATTGTAACTGTGCCAGTGACATTACAGAGTTAAACAACTGACTTTTTCATAACTAAATGCTAAGTTTAAAAAGAAGTAACTTGTCAATGGGCAAGTTTGTATCACGGTTAAAAGGAAACAAGTCCCAACTATCCAGAAACCTTAGAGAAGGCTTAACTCGCTTTTCAATTTTTGCTACTTCTAACATCTGTCATGCTCTTTAATTCAAGAGAATGTAAGTCTGGTTTTGCTATTCAGGCCATTTGTGTCTCCTCCAGTTTTTAAAGACTCCAGCACAATTAGTGTTAAGAGGAGTGCACAGATGCGTATCATCCACCAGGAGCGATCCAGTGCCTGCAGCAAACCAGCAAGATGGAAGTGCAAAAATCCTTGCAGCTTTATCTGCCAGTCTGTACAGGGGACAGCTTTCAATAAAAACCATAAACCTGGACGTGCCGGATTGCTTCTTGCTTTCCTTCTGCCGCCCATTCTGCTCAAGCAGCCAAGACACAAGAAAAGTGGAGGTGTTCAGCTAGCTCTTCCCACATTCCTGCAGGAGTGGCATCCAAAGCAAACCAGAGGAGGCAGAACTGATACTTGCACTTGTGCAGGCGCTTCAGAAGAGGAGACCTGGGACAGCCTTGATTTTGACTACGCTGTTTCTTTTCTATTTTGCAAACATACGTGGCTGAAACATAGCAAGGGCACACAACAGATACCCAAAGACTGGGTTTTATTCCAAGCTTTGTTTCTAAACCTTTGCATAAACTGTGGGAAAGTTACTTTGCGTCTCTGTGGTTCTGGCCCATATTACACACCAAAATGTAGTTTGGGCTCCTTTGTTTACACGTTAAAATTGTAGTACAAAGAGAGCTAGATGAGCATCATGTAATACTTTAACTGAACTCCTTTGGAAGAAAAAAGTAGATCCCAAAAGAGTATGAAAGAGCACAGATGCTTGTCACACTAGACTGCAGAGATGATTTTAAAAGCAAAAGTAGACATATGCATATTTTGATACGTATTCTGTCTTTTCAAACTGAGACTGTGCATTATTTGATGCATATATTGTCTTTTTACACAGAGCGGGCAAACAACCATCTTACTCCTATACTGTAACATTAAAGTAAAAAAGAAAAATCCTAACAGTAATATCCTTCCAGTACCCTAATGCATTTTCATATTTTAAATCAGCAGTTTTGACTAGAGAGCTCTGTAGACACATTTATCATTCAAGCTGTGCAACCATACTATAAATTGTCAACTCTTCATCACTGTCCACTTTGATAAATTACTCTTGCAACAGAATTTCCAAGTTATCCTTAGCAGCCAACACACCTCATAAATCCACATCATTGTAGTGTTATTAGAATTTCATTTCATGCTTGCATTTGCAAACATTTAAGCTTTCAACCTCTGATGCTGGGCATTAATCATGGAATTAATCATAGGATTAAGAATGCCAAATTTAAACTCAAGGTTAATAACATGCTCACCCAATATGAGTTTTACATTCAGTCATGGGAAAGCACTTAAAAAAAAAAAGTACAAGACCTTTGTCTGAAGTTACCAAATATACACATAAACTAATTGTGTTGTTGTTCCATCACGAAATGAGAAGTTGCCCAAATTCAATATTGTTGCTTAAAGAATAATTGCAAATCCCTCGACCCTTGAAAAAAACAATTATTTGGCCTCTGTAAATCTGCTCGCATACTGCCATGAGGATGAGCTGAAAGATAATTATGAAAAACGTAGCAGCATCACCTGAGTTTTCAAAACTGATAATCAGAGATTGTCACAGAAAATACTGTGATTTAACAGAATTAAAAAATAATAAATGTAATTTAAGAATATTAGATCTTATGTTCAAGTGACACGTATCTTCATTTTTAAGATACATCTGCATTAAAAACACCAGGCACCTGCTGGTTGACAGAATACTAATGCGCAAAAGAACTCCGCTGATGCTAGAACATAACCTTTTAGTAGAAACTTACACCACCTTATCTTAAGATGATTATGAAACCGTATCTCTAGTTTCTGTGATAAATAACAGGATAAATAATATAGTCATCCTGTACCTTTTCCTTCCCCAGCTTTATAGCCCATAAATAAATCAACACTCGGTACAAGCAATTGAATGAGTCAAATTTGTGATTCAACCCAGCTTTTTTTATTTCTTCAGATATGTGTTTTGGATATGCTTTTAACTATTACTACCGCTTCAAGCAATGCCCGCAAAAGTTCAATGACAGTCAACTGAGTCAACTGAGTAAATTAATAGAACCTGCTTTCATTACAACTGAGTTACTTACTGTTTTAATCTCATATATGTAATTTTAAAACCCAGCCCAACCCCCCAATCCTGCAGAAACTACAAAATTAACATTAGTTTGCAATTTGGCAGCCGCATTGGCTCTTGCAGTTCTTTACAAGCAGTAAGCCCCTAGATATCAATACCATTTCCAAGATCAGTTGCTGTGAGTTATCAAACTGTTACTAATAAGAAAGATGAGGTCAAGTGATCAAATACACCTGACTGTTTCTGGCACACATGCTACAAGCCAGTAATAGAGCTCATAATAATTGACTAACAAAATTCATTCTTGGAAAACAAGCGTTACTCAGCAAACAGGAATTCTGTACAGAAACCACCATGGCAAGCACCTTACGCAGCTGTGTACCAAACGGGGCCTTTGGTTGCAATAGGTACCATAAGCTTTAGCCAATATACCTGCAACTTCACTCAGAAACGTGACTTTCAGGTTTTTATGTTTTCTGTTAACAGACTCTGCAACCCATGAACAGCCTCCAAGCAGGAAGGAGCCATGCCGCTTAGGAAGATGTATCATCTAGTTCCACTTTCCAAATTTTACATTCCAAATGCCTCCCCTAAAATGCCTCCCTATCACTATGTCAGGAGCTACACAGAAAGCAACAGAAAAAGTGTTCAGAGGCAAAGATCTATGGTTTAACAGGATACCCAGTGTGGACTCCCTGGAGAGCTGCTGCTTACATCACTTCAGTTATAAACACTAGAATTCTCCAGGCTAGAAACCCCTGGAAGACTTATGAATAACAGCAACACACTTCATAATAATTCTGGTTTAACAGCTTTTTCTTCTTTATAGAATTTTTCTGAAGAAAGTTATGATTTCTTTTGAGAAGTCTGCAAACAGTCACCAAAACTATGGAGGCACTATGACGTTCCCCTTCTGCAGATTAAAAGATTACTGACCTCACTGAGGTAAATAAAAAAGGAGCACGTGGACCCATCTACACCATAACTTGCATAACAGGGATCCGATCGCCACATATCTTTCATCCACTGAAACAGAACAAAAAGACAGTCTGTTAGGTTTAAGTACCACATAATAACTCTATACTATTCACACCAAACTCGGGAATAACAGCGGAAAGCTGCAAGCGGCCGTATCCAACGAGGCAAAATCACAAATAACAAAAAGGGATTTTATTAATATTTTGCGGCGTACTGCATCTCTGCGTTCAGCTACTACATACCAGACGTGAGCACAGTAAGTGGTAGCCAGGCAAGCACAGACAAATATCAAAAGGAGAATATAATCAGGATTCAGACATATGGGTGTGGCTGGAGCTGACTGCATTGCTCCCCTGTGTTACGCTCGCGCTGGAATTGAACAGATCATTTCAGTTCCCAAGATTGAAATCTGCCTGATTCTGCCAAGAATCTGCCATTTCTGCAGAAGCAAGTAATTAATTTAAATTCACATTTTAATATTCAAATAATGTATTACACAGTCACTATGCAGCCAGTTTGTCAAAACGGATCAAAACACAGCCCAGAGATTTAAAACTTACAGATTTTTTTTTTTTTTTTAAAAATACTATTTCTAAGAATTTTATTTAGAGAAAAAAGGCAACATAATTTCATATATACTTTGGTAGTTATTTGTTTTCATTTTCATGAATAAATTGTAATATTTGATAATAATATTTAAGTGTCCAGCAATTTTACTTTTGTCCCCCGCTACTAGAACAGCATCCTTACATTTGAAATGTCTCTTGGGGAAAAAAAACCCAATAATCTCCATCTCTGCAAGTTTTTGGTTTGTGGGTTTTTTCTTATTTTTCAGACTTTCCAACCAAAGTCTGACGGCTTTCAATATTTGGCCTTTCCAACTGCATTATGAGTAAAATTCAGGATTTATGTAGAATCAGCTGTGAACCCCAAAGTTCTGGTAGGAAGCTTAGTGAAGAGCCTAGCTTGTCAGCAGAAAAGGCAGAATGCTCTTAATAGAAAAGGGGAAGGGAGGAACCGGACAGAGCTGCTGGCAAAGAGGGGAAAGAAGCGTAAACAAGTATCTGGCTGGAACAGAGAAAGGGCTGGAGCGAGGTCCACACAGAATCCCAGGCCTGGGGTAGGGGAACGCCAAATGACTCATAATGGGGAAGAAATCAGGGCTTTTCAAAAAGGGAAAGAAAGTTTCTGAATTCTGACAGCATTCAAATAATAAGGCATTTTATTAAATAATATAGGATTTTAATATACTATGGCATTTTATTCCTGTCTTAATAGGACAACACTTTATTTCTTTGCAACAGTAGTATTAAAGGCTTGAGGTGAGCAATACTGTACTAACACACGCTTCTAAATATCCTCTTTTTTGATCCAGTTGCTCTTGTTCTACGCCATCATCTGAGTAGTGACCTCTTGCAACATATGTTCAGTTTTGAACAGAACACACATAATAAGATTAAAACCAGTTCACTTACCTTTATTTTCCCTTCACAGTGAGGAAAACCATCCATAGGAGGCAATTCACACTGTTCTTGGGCTCCATTTATGAGATCTGAAGAGAAACATAGACCATAAGTGAATTTCATTTTACAGTTCTGACAGATAGCCTAATGAATTCTTCCTTTTATTTTCATGAATCCACAACCCAGACTGACTGAAGAGCCCTACTGTGTAATATTTGTTATAACATTAAAGCTCCGTGTGCTCTTTTTTGACTATAGAAGAAAATGGTTGCATAGATTTCAACTCTGACTTACAGTAAAAGTGCTGAATTACAAAACCTGGTCTATGAAGACTTAATTAAGCTCATCCACGCTGAGAATAATAAAAAGCAAAATATCTTCCTAACTGATGTGTGCTCAAAACTACTAAGTTGCAAGAATTTGTTTCCGACTGTCAAACATTTGTAAAATGTATGTTGCTCTTAAACATAAAAACTAGTTTTTCAAGTTCTGTTACCACTTTATGAAATACCCGTGATCTGCAACTTGGCATCAGATATATGACCCAATTAATAAACGTTGCAATATGATCCAAATTTACAACTGAGTAGCACTACATCACATCTCATGCGAAAAATTTCCTACGGTCTTCCAAGAATTTTCTTCTTTTTTACCTATTTTAAAATTTCATCGTTCTAGATTTCTGCAACACATTAAAAGTGTAATACAGAACAACACTTCTAGCCCATGAGCCAAGGAAAAAGCAGCAGTTTTAAAAGGCATTACCACTTCAACTCCAGGACAGGACTTTCTTCTAAGAACTTAGGAGAACCCTTTAACAGAGGCCTTTAAGGCAAGAAAAATTATTAACGTGGTGGAAAGATTCTTGCCCAAGGCAGCAGAGGATAAGGTTTTCAATTTAGGTAGTTCATCCCAGAGTTATCTAAATTATACCTGCATCATTTCTGGCTTTTCCCACGGGCAAGAATCAAGATCATTAAAGCCATCCATCCATCAACCTATGAACACTTCATGCTATGGCAGTTATAGTGCACGACTTCACCCAGAATATGCTAATTAGAGATCTCAGGAAAAAAAAAAAAAAAAAAGAAGGCTGTAGCATTAGAATAGAGTAGGGACAAGTATCCAAGATCAGTGGATAAAAGTTAGAATGCTGTATTATATACAAAAACCACCTCCTGATTTATATGAATATGTTCCATTTTTTTGCAAATAATTTCTTTTGAAGATAGAACTTGAAATGTGAGTGAAGCATTGCAAAATGGAGCTGATGGGAAAAGAAGAATTATGCCAGGAAGAAGACACTTATTTGGCAGTCTCTGCAGCAGCAGCAATTTGACAAACTGAGCTGTACTGCCAGTGACAATAACACGGAAGCAGTGTACTTTTTAGGATGACTTTGTAATTTCAAATCAATAAGAACTTTCAAAATATTCTCCCTTATCTTCTTAGCCTTATAGGATTCTTGAAGACTAGACCACTGACATCCGTGCCTCTGATTTCTGCTCCAAGTAAGAACACACAGAGCATGCACAGACACATCAAAAATTTAAAAGTACGTTCTAAATTCAGTCAGTACAACTAGATAACAATGGGACTTTCTGCTTTACTACAATTCAGGAATCAGACCTTCCACCTGAATCACACGGAAATCAGTGCTTGAGATCAAACAGTAACAAACCTACCTTAAACTGAAAAGAGGCATGGTTAAAATTATGGCAATTTTCAGTAATCAATATAATGCCATTAGAAGAGCTGTATGGTCTAAACTGGGGGCTTTTTTTTTTATTATTTTTTATTTACAAACTCACAAGGCTGAATACAAAATAAGTACAGAGCTTTTCATAAGGCATGTCAAATTCAGATCTTCTCAAAACATAAAGGACATCTTAAGTCTATGACAACATCAGAGACACAGTTGAACCACAGGGAAACCTCAACCTTCAGCATCATACAGAACTTAGGACTGAAAATTCTGAACACCTGGGCAATTTTATTCAATCAAACGTGTCTTCCTATCAATTTCAGTTGCATTTGGACAAGTTACACTTGCCATGTTCAAAGGTTTTT
Source organism: Charadrius vociferus (assembly GCF_000708025.1). Taxonomy (NCBI): domain Eukaryota; kingdom Metazoa; phylum Chordata; class Aves; order Charadriiformes; family Charadriidae; genus Charadrius; species Charadrius vociferus. Next base: position 388,099 of record NW_009647209.1, read on the forward strand.
TTGTTTCCCTCCTGTAGATACTATTAATAGAACCAACCAACTATAATTTGCAATTTTCAGAAAGGTAAGAGACAATTATTAAACCATTAAAGAGAGGTATTTTTAACAGTATTAACCATGCATTTCCACTACAACAGTGCTTTAAGGGGCACCCTTTCTCCGCCACTACCCACCCCTCACCTTGTCGGCACTACCACTCACTTGACTCTTGGTTGGATCACTGATATGGTACCAGTTAAAAATAGTTCTTGCCCAAAAGTATTACTTGAAACCACAAACAGAGGTTTGGCACCACAGAGGAAGGAAAGCAGAGCTGGAATGAGAGTCCCCCAGGGGCTGCAGCTGCAGGAGGTGCCGCCGGCACAGCCTAGCAAGGCCACTTAAGGAAGCATAACATACAGCCTTTGCGCTGCTTGCTCTGGGCTAAATGATCCTCCTCTGCAGGGTGGCTATTCCCTCTTAGACTTGATGTTACTCCTTCAGCTTCTTACTTGTCAAAAGTAGAAAAGTACTCAGAAGCTGCTCTTCTACCCTTTCTGTCAACTGGAAAGTATAGCTTGCCAACATAAAGATGAACTTTGTCTTCCATCTCCAGCTAACTATGCTATCATATGACTGCTTTCCAGTTCAGAGAGTTAGTCAAGCAAACACTCTCTTCTTCTGAAGTCCCTTTAAGTTCAGGGTAATACACAAACACCGGCTATAATTCTCTATTTTACAGCACAAACATCCAGTGTGCCAAGTTTATCGCTTATATCATATTGCATTTTAATGGGTATCTTGTGACCCGTCGAAGGAAGGAAGGAGGAAAAAATCCACAAGATACAGAGAATGGCCTCATTTTTGGTAGATACACAACCATAGTCTAGTTGCTTGTTTGCTCTCGTCATATGTAAACACATTTTCTGCATGCAAGTCTGTTTTTGTAGATGGGCAGTGGTCTTTGCTACTGTTCATTGTTTAAAAGGTTTTACAGGATCCGTGTATTTGCAAGATCTACTTGCAAGAATAAAAATTGCCTTCTTACAACAGTCACATATTGCACCCACCATATGCCTCACCAGTAGATGAGCTGTGGCAGTGCTACCTACAGACACTTCCCAAGCAGAAAGCCAACTCTCCCAGCTCTCTCTGTTCCTGCCCATTGCAAGAAGTAAAAAGCAAGAGCCAGACATCCATGTCAGGATGAGCTACAGATTTTCTCAGGCTTCTGGTCTCCCTGTGGCCAGCTGCACTAGGGCTTTTCCAGAGCAGTCCCACTCTTGTTCTTCCACTGGGCTCATTTACATACAAACAGCATCCTGATCTCCCCAGGATAATCTATATGTATAGAGAACACAGAACACTAACGCCCACCTTTATCACCTCTTACCATGTTAAAATGCTTGGAGAAGTCTTAATGCCTCTAGTAGTATTTCCAGGAGTACCTGACATCTTTCCTCCTCCTTGCCAGCTGCAGTAAACGCTCCTAGGTTTCACCTTCTTCAAAAATAACACCTTTTTTCCACCATTACAGACTCTGAAGATGCTTCACATGCCCACTAGCCTCCCACTCCATCTTCCCACTCAGCCTTACCATGGATCCATCCCAAACACCTACACCATCTTTCACATGCTTCATTCACAGCTACTAAATCAGGTAATAGCATGGTGAAGGCAGTTCTATAAAGCTTAAATATAAACTGTCCCATGAAACAATTTACATAAAGCATTATCCAGAGCAGAAGAAAATGTAGCAATATATGTATATAAGATGAAATGAACATTAAAGAACAGGAGAAGCAATAGAGAAAAACAACTCTGTTCCATCTGAGTGCTCCCTGGATAAGCAATGTTTCCTTCGTGCATGCAAATAGGAACTAGCTCATGTAATCAGACTGGAACAACATCTACATCAAGAAGAGCTGTCCAAAGCAACACACCGCCTGCAGAAACGGGCAAGTCTTGACCATACTGGTTTCCACACATAAGCCTGAGAATTAAATGCAAAAGTCTGAATTCACTTGTGAATAACTGTGATGGTTCCAGTCAATTACTACTCACTCTGAAGCCGTACCCCTTCTTCTTGGCTATAGTCAGTGTGAGTTCTAGGTTGACAAACATCCCTCCCAATTTTTTTCTTCCTTAATGATCAGAACCTCTATGAAGAATTACACTTCAGCTCCTCTAGCTGCTCACTACCAAGCAGGCGCGGAGGGTGTGCTGGAGCCTGCTGGTAACAGCGAGTAGCCTGTGGGGAACAGGAAGGCTCCTTCCCCCCCATCCTTACTAATTAGCTGTTCTGAACTATAGTTATAAACATAGGAAACATCCTTTTAAAATCTCTGGAGTTGAGGAAGCTGTGACCAGCCTCTTTAAATACAAATTCATAGCTACAAATTAACAGTCCAGCTTGCCCTCATCAAACCATGCTGCACAGCTGGACCCGCAGAAGCGGCAATGGTTGGAGAGCGTTCCCCAGTGTGCACCTAGCTGAGGGTGGGCCCACACTGACACATCAGCTCACTCGCTTTTTCGTGTGCAGGCTTCCATCATCCACTAGAAGCTGGCTCTTCTAAAAAAGGAATGCAGAGATGAACAAATTTCACTTATCCCATGGACAGTTGGGATCAACCTCAAGCAGATACCAACAATTTACACTTTTGAATGGATCACAAAGACAGGGAAGATGAAGCAAGTGGAACCCTGGGGATGCTGATCTACACATCTGGATCTTCCAAAACATGAAAAGCAAGTATTAATATATAAGTCGAGTTTAGTTTTTCATCATTTGGAAATGACAAAAAAATCCAAAGCCTAATATTTTACGAAGATTCTTGTTAAAAAGGTCTGTATGGAAGTATTAGACTGTTACCAAATTCATGTTGGATAGTTCTTTCCTGAAGGGGAGAAGTACATTACTAAGCCAGACTTTTGTTACTTTTGTTGGAAAATCGCATTTGAGAAACCACAAGGATCTTTATCCTTAATTAGGATTTATGTAATTTAAAATGCAAGTTCTGAGATCTTTTTTCCCAGCCAAAACTTAGAACTTTCAGCCAAAAAAGTTAGAAATACAGCAACTGTCAAGTCAGTACAAAGCAACAGAATTAATACACACACTTTTTTTTCTCTTAAGCTTTGTGTGAGCCATGATATTAATTTCTATTCTGCAGACACCTGGGTGTTTTTGAAGTCATGCACAGCTTATTTCCTCTTGACTGCTGTTATGCAAAGACATAATTATTAAACATTTATCTCACATGATGTTACATTAAAAGCCAATGCATTGAAAAATTGAAAATATGAATGTGAGCATATTATAAACACACAGTTTTTACGGATTAACCTGGAAAAAATGGAAGATATTGACAAAACACTGAACAACCCTAGATTTAAAAAAAACCTCTTTAAATACAGTGCTCTGCTTATGAGGTCTTGGAATATTCAACATATAACTAACAAACTCCATCCCCATGTTTAGAAAGGAGCCATATGTTCACTCTGCAAATGTCTGTGGCTGTTTGAAGATACACAGCTCCACATCAGAGATCGTTAGTGCACAGCAGGTGAAACTGAACTTGTGAACAATCATCAGTTATTTCGGTGCAAAGTCTGGCACGTTAGCGTGAATGACTTGGCAGGTTTAAGCTAACCCACCTAACCTTGCACTGGAAACAACACTTCTCCCTCGTTGCTCTATATGAACAACTACACTGGCTAACATCCCATGCCTTTGACACCACCCTCTTTAAACACCAGTTTATAGGTACAGGTCTTCATCGTCTCTTGCAATTAAGCCCTATGTCCGCAGGTTTAGTTTGTTTTAGTGAAGGTCCACAACACTCAAGAGATAATTAAGTGGTTAAAAGCATAATCTGCGATAGGGAGTTGATTTTTTGTTTGCTTCCTAGTTACTCTTTTACAAAATAGTAAAAACAAGTAATAGTGAGTGCTACATACGTATTTTGTCCCTTTCCTATATTGCACCAGCTTTCAAATAACATGCTTTCTAAGAGGCTAAAAACCACTGCTTTAACTTTTCTCCATCAGACAGTTAAGAAGTCTAGAAATAATCCACTAAGACAGTAAGCTGAATAACAGTTACAATTAGGTACCCAGTAGCGATTGTTTATTGATAGGCATCCTATTTGTCATTAAAGCTTTAAAACAACTAATAAAAAAAAGCAAATTAAAAAGCCACAATACTGCTGAAATTGCAAACCGTGACACCAGCACCCTATCTAGTCTGCTAAGGACCAATTCTTCATTCTTCAGAGAATAGAAATATGTTAAGAATTTAACATGACACAAAAGTTTATATGCTTTGGAACCTTAAGGCTAAACCCCAGATTTTTAGACTAGTGCAAAAAAGCATATTGGAATATCTTTTGATGACGTATAGCACAGATACCAGCTCAACTCAAAGTCTTTCCCATCAGCAAATCTCATAAAATCAGGAACCTCCTCAGCATTATAAGGACAGAGCAATCGTATCTGATCAAGTCTATTCACTAATTTTATGTCTATTTGTTCTCTTTCTGGTTTTGTTCATTAAATAAAAGCACTACTCATAGTTTAATTCATGGAAACCTTCTCTTCTTTCTATTCCAGTTATGAAATCTGGTATCTGTGGTTAGACACAACACTGTAGTTTGGCTAGTTTAGTTTGTGTAAGGCCTTCTTTCCCTTCTCACACTAATTAACACATTCTCAATTTAATTCACATTTTTCATCTCCAGCTGGTAAGATTTCTTTAAAGTGAGAATTTGCAGTGTGAGCTGAAAGCGCTATCAACATATTCAATGAAATGAGCTAAAGGTTTCAAGATTTCAAATGCAGAGCACAAAATGCCTTCTACTAACATTTTAGAAACTTCAGTAGCAAAGCATTGGTATGATTTAAAGAAAATTAACTTTTCTGCTGCTAGTCCGTTCTCACACCAGCTGTGCTGCTGTGTTCCATTACCGCTACAGAAATCAATGCAGCGCTAGGAGAATTCAAGTAGTAGTCAAGTGGTTAATCAAAATGCAGCCCAGGGGACCACTAACAGCCCCCTTCAGCATTACTAACACAGCACTGCAGTGGAAAATATTCACGTGTGGTCTTCTGCACAGTCATTACGCTGCGCTGCAACGGCGGGGCTTGAAAACACACAATTCTCCCCAGCTCCACGCTACTGCCTTTGCGGGAGGCAAATGGACAGCAAAATGGGAAAAAGTGCTTGGTATTACATACAGTGTGGAAAAAGAATACAATGGATAAGGCACAATAAATATGAGTCAAAGCAAAGCACTACCCTGAGAAAGCTGTAGTCTTGGCTATTAGAACCATCGCAGCCCACATCCTATTACATCCAGCACACACTGACATTCTGTGGGGACATCTAGTTTGTTTTTTAAGGCATGACCATAATGAACATTGTACGTACGATGTTAACTGGAGAAAAGCCTACTGTAGTCCTCTTAAGACAGGAGGACAGCTTTGGAAATTCAAAATAATATGCAATATCTCAGCTTTTTTTAACCTAGTTTGTCTCTGCAAGTACAGAACTATGGGGTGGACTACAGTTGCAGAGTGTTAAAACTAACAAGGCGGTTACACGTTAAACAAATTTCATCAGAAATACAGCCATGGAAATGAATCAACTGATCATGAAGTTACCCAAGTCTTCCTCCCCACCTACAGGGCTTCAGGGTGTCAGCCCGGAGTCTTTAGGAAGAAGGACATGGAAATACCACAACAAAGGTCCTTCTCACCATAGTAACGTTTAAAAAAAAAAAAGCCTGCTCGCAGCATTGCCAAAGCAGACTTGTCAGCCTGCCTTGCTACATATTCACGAAGGATGCCAGATACCTGACAGGCATCCAAGCCATCATGTCTTAGATGACAAGTAAATACCGAAGTCTGCATCCTAATGAGTGACTTTAAAGATGTTAATGCTAAAGTTGTTAAAAGAGAACTCAACAGCCAACACAGCAGAACAAGTTAACACGTAAGGCAGAAAAGCTACGGAAACTTTGAACAGATACACCAAAAATATTCTCCCTGAGTGGCGCTACATACAGCAACCCGATACTTAAATGTTCTTAGTCTTAGAAACTGAGTTCTCCACGTACCAGCTACGAACAAGGGGGGTGCGGAGGAGGATTTGATGCGAACCTTCACTTGCTCATTTTTATGGGATCAAAGACACACAATTAAAATCCCTAGAAGTGACATTTTTCAAGGCAATAGAACATTTTGTAAACAACCAGTCTGGCACAGTTTTTGGTGCAATTATACTATCTGAGGTGTTAAGATGGTTACACTTATCAAAAATATAGCTTTTCACTGAATAAGTGCAGTAGAGTGATGACAACGGCCTCAAAGCACCTTGGCTTTTGCTTTAAATCAACATTTTTATTTTTAAAAAAATGTTTTGCAACATGCATATTCAGAATACCACTATTATTTAGTGGAGTTTTAAAGCCTGAGGAATTGAAACAGTTTCCTTTAGCTTGCTTAAATCAAGTTTTTTCCTATAGCTGCCAGAAGAACACAGCAAGAGTTCACAATTTAGGAAAAGAAAAACAAAAACCAAAACAAAGCCCAAATCAAACCCAACCCACAGCACACAAACCCCACACCCCCTGCTTACCAAAAAAAAAAAAAAAAAAAAATCACACAAAGAAAACAGAGGACTGATTCTTTGATCATGTTTGTGCAAGCAGATTGCCCTATCCGATGAAATATGCTCAGTCCAATACAAAAATCAAGGATTTCTTTCATAGATATCTTAGAAAGCACATCTGTTAAAAGCTAAGCTGCCTAAACCAAACTGATCTTGTGCCCGTCACATGGAACCAAGGATGCAGCTACAACAGAAGCAGCCATGTAGACAAGCTCTGCTTGAAAGTGCCATAGTTTCACATTTCCCCATTTCTATTTAATCATCTCCAAAACAGCAACTTTAAATTTACCTAGGGTGTTATTTGTGGCAGTGGCTCAAAGCTTCCTGTTCTAAAGGCTGATGAAAACTCTTATCTGCTGGGCATCCAAGGTTTAGATTAATACTTTCTTGTGTGTATGGGAATACATTACTTCCCACAAATGCAGAAAGAATGGCTACCAAATATCTTAAAAGCTTTTCAGCTACAACTTGGATAAATAAAAACAGAAGAGAGAGAGAGAAGGAAAGAACGCTTTATTGGTTCTGAAACCAGTCAGCTGAAGCCTTTATTAACAATTCACTCTTTCATAAAGAAAATGGAAGTTCTGAAAAAGCAGTTGAAAATTGTCGGTATCAAAACAACCAGATTGTTTGATGGTTTTGAAGAGGGAAGAAGAAAAAGGAACGTATGCTTACGGTTTTAAACATGGATCTAAAGGGGGGAAAAAAAAGTAACATCTAACCTCCCACTTAAATTACCCAAGATGCTCCACGGTTTTACTTTTTAACATACTCTATGCAGCCTCACCCTCTAGCAGAGGTGCCATCCTCAGCTCCTTTGGGATTAGGATTAAAGATATTTGTGATACTAAGAGCTCATGCACTATTATCCTTTCCCACAACCCAAAAGAGAAGAGAAGCTGTTTTGGTCCTGAGCTTCCCTCAGTGAAAGATTCTGCAAAACTAACTTCAGAAGAAAAAAAACAGGTGTAGCATCACGTTACAAACACTAAACCTAAATGCAATAAGGATATGAATACATAGTACAGCCTACATATAAATTAACAATGCTAGTTGTCTGAGAGCCTGAAAAGGAACAGAGAGATTTCTGGTCTTTAAATGGGAACTCAAATCAAATAAAAGCTTGAGTTCACCTAATTCAGAGACAGCTGAGTTACAGTCCTTGCTAAATCCTCAACATTTCCTCCTACCAACTGTTATCACCTTCTTATTACGAACAAGCATAATCCAGATGGATTTTCTTCAGATCCTTTTATCTGCCAAAAACTACACACCACCACAGAGCGATATTTTCCATTGCGGATTTCACCACTGCCGCCTCAAGTTCTACACCCTACTCGACAGCCAGAGGTGGAACAACTTAAAAAAGAAAAAAAAAAAAGCCACTTTTCTCTAATTCTCACCAAATAAAGAGCATAACCGATAAAGACATGATGAAGTGAAAGTGATGAATAATTTCATTTCCAAACAGCCCCGAAAATTTAAACACTGAGTCATATTCTTAAGATGTTTGCATGTCTGCCCAAAGTACAATTATAAATCTTGGTCAAAGACTGTGTTTTACTTATGCTAGGTAATCTCCAAATACCAGCGTATGTCAGGTTTCAGTATGGTAATGAAGAGGCTACTGAAAGAAAAAAAAAAATCAAGTAATACCTATAACATAAATTGCTTGTTCAGGCTACAGCGGCCAAAGCACAGGCTAAAAATTGATCAAAACTGCGTTTAGGAAGCCACACACATTTCTATGAGGCTGTTACAAGGTATAAATAGCCGCGATGGCTACTGTTTGGCCAGAGATTACTCAACTTCTGGCTGTAATAATAACCCTAAAATAAAGATAGGTATTTTTTCTAAACTGCTAAACAGTTTGATTATTTGCCATGCCAGTGCCTCCTTTTTCCTTTGCTGACAGGCTCGTTTGGAGAGGGTATTGCTCATTCCTTCATGAAGTAATTTATAATGGAGTATCTCAGCATAATACGCCAGGTTATAACACCTCCCGGTCCAACACTTATCTAGACCTCCCCAGACTTCGTGGCTCATATTGCCTAACGCTTTCCACAGCCAAGACTACATTCTGTTTTTTTGAACACTGTTTAAAAAAAAAAAAAAAAAAGTCTTTGACAGCCAGGTACCTCTCTAATGGTTTTTCTTTTCCTCAAGAAACTGTCCTACTTCAACTTTCTGCTACTGGTACTATCATTTATTCATCACCAGGAAAACCAAGAGAAGTTGCTGATATAAGTTTTATAAGCCGTTTGACTAGAAACAGTAGTTAGTCATTTTAAAAGGAGCTACAAAACTCACTATTATTAGGTCTTTTCTCATCCATACGGTTCAGAGGACATTTTTCATCTGCTTTTACACCTGTAAGGCTGCAAAAGCCGTGTATTCCTTTGTTAACACTGCCATCGAGCTACAGGCAACTGCTTCCCACCAGCACAGAGCAGTTCTGTTCTTTAGGGGAACATGAACTACATAAATTCATTTGCCCAGGTAGCTGCCATGACCATTTTTAAAGTCTATTTTAAAGAATATTAAAAATATCAAAAAGTACGCAGAAGATTGGGGTTTTTTCTTCATTAGAAGGAAGAATGATAGATTCTGTTGCAATATCAAGGGACTGTGGTAACAAGGTAGTTTTAGCTCAAATATCATGCATTAGAAGAAGTAACCTTGCAAGTTTATTAACTATAAGTAAGAACTTTCCTGGACCACCAGACATTTTGCCATCAAGACGTATACTGGGCAAAAATTAAACGCCCTCTGACCTCAGTTCATTGAGAAATGTCAGCATTTTAAACAAATTGCTTTTTCAACCACTTTGCAACTGACAACCATTTCTCATCATACATTCTCTTCATTGTTATCTGGATTACTCAGTCACATTCAAACTGGTACCTGAGCTAAGCTAAAAGCAACGTATATGTGAACTGAAAAAGACATCCGTACAGTCTAATGCTATAAATATTCCCCCTTTTTATACTATTATTCTAGTTGTCCATACAGAAAAGGTGGACAGGAGTGGAAGCTTCTTTAAAAAAATCCCTATCTGGTCCAATTGCCAGTGTCCTTAATCTCAAAGAAAACGTTTTTTCAGTGCATGAATCTGAGTCATGGTCACATACCAGGTGTGTTTATTAAAGTCAAATAAAACCGTAACCTGGACTGATTTCAATAGCCTGACCCTGGAACTAAACCAGGATTCTTGCATTATCATGATCCACCTCTAGCATATGGACACTGTTCTTGGGACTGCTTTCTGAATACAGCAACATACCTAATAAAAGAAAATTCCACTTGCAGAGAGGCTTTGGGAGGAGAAATGTTGACTAATCATCATAATCTCTGTTCTTCCTAGTTTGTACACAAAAGAACACTTTTGTTCCCCAAGTGTTACTAATACTTAAAATACACAAGGAAGAAAAGCCCATAGCACATTCAGATTGACACATCTAGCCTGCCACGACAGACGGTTTTAAATTACAAGATAAATACTGTTTTGCTCCTAAGTTTGTGTCCAGTCATAATCAGCAATGAGGACAATATTTACAATATAATCACCTTCCTCTCATTCTATTATGTCTTATTTTATCACTTGCATCTACTCAGGTAGTATATAACACACAGTAAAATTTACACAAGGTCAGTGGGGACAAAATGCAGATTTCAGGATGATGAGTGACTCTACTATTTACTACCAAGGTTTAGAAGCAGTGTCAATAGATGCTAAGGCGCAGCTTAAGCCTACATGAAGCTTCATTTATTTCAGAAAGGCTTTCCATAGGTAAAGGGACATGGTTACACAGATTATAGAATCAGGTCTCAGTGTATTGTGATAGCTCAATCCAAAAACAATAAATGCATGAAGTAGCTCCACTGGAAGCAGGACTCTTCCAGGAAAGTCTGCTAATGACACTGCACTGTTCCACTGATGAACGAGGCTATAAAATGCTTAATTTACTTCAGAGTTTTAAGCAGCAACTCTGAGGCAAAAGAGATTTTAAAAAAAATAAAAATAAATTCATTAAGTCTTTAAGCAACATTACTAAAAATATTAAACGTGATGTTGTTAGGATGCTCCATAAATACTACCGTTTTCCAGACAGAAAAAGTGAAATTACTAATAGCTAACATGAATTTGTATAAAGTCAACATTAAAATATTACAGCTGGTAGAGAAACAGTAATCCTAACATGTCTAACATGTTTGCTTTCTGTGATCACTTCATAGCGTAACAGCTGAATAAACTATTGTAAAGAAAACAATGGAAGTATCATGTATAGTTGTATACATCCATGTTTCAGCTCCAGTAAAATGACAAACAGTTGAGTGACAAAATGCCCTCTCTACAACAATTTTCAGATTATCTCAATTGCTCTAGCACAATAAAAAAGGATGCTGTTGAAATATTACAGACAAAACCAACACTGTAGCTGGTATTGTAATCACCGTATTTACTCACCTACCTTATTTTCTGAACAATTCCTTCCTAACAGAGAAGATACTTATGATTTTACTGGAATCACATGGCTTCCAGTTTGCTACTGTCAGGAAACGCTTATATTATGATTTTACTGGAATCACGCGGCTTCCAGTTTGCTACTGTCAGGAAACTGCTACGAAGGCAGAAGTAGAAACAAGTTTTTCGCCTCTCTTTGGCTGCCTCTGATCAGATGAATTTCCACTGATTGCTTCAAATGGAGGAATAGCGAGTACTTTAACACAAGGGTTAGCTTCAGGCTCTACTTTACCCATTGGTACTATCCAGCCTGGAGATACCTGAACAGTCACGTTAACCAAACAGGCACCAGAACAATACGTTCATCAAACCTTAGGAAATGGTTTCCTAAAGGTTTTTCTGTTGTTGCTGTTGAATATAGTTGCTTCAGATATTTTAAACTTAGTGTACCAATAGTCAAAGGTAAAAAAAATGAAGCCCTAATAAGGGCAGACTAAAGGCAGCAAAAAGCTATGTAGACACCACAAACTGAAAACTCCTACCAAGCTCCTTAAACATTGCTTGTGAGTACTAAAATTGTGACTCTAGCAAACTCCAAGAATAACAAACAAAATTCAATTCACCCTAAGAACTGATGAGGGATGTTTCCTGGTCAGATAAGAACAATGATCCTTTGCCTACAAATGTATAACCAATAACACGAGTATGCTTCTTCCAATTATCTGCAAATCTATTGAAATAACAGAATCAAGTTGCTCTTTTGTCCAGCTACAAAAAGAAAATACACAGGGATGTTTTTCATTTTATATATAGCCCAGAAACTGTAACAATAGTGTACTAGCTCACTTTCCATCAAAGTGGAAGATCTTCCAACAAAGACCTTGTGTTGTATTCCTTGTGGTAGCAACATGGCTCATCCTATTAGCAGTCTGCAGGTGCTATACATCTTCAGTTACTTGCTTCTAGTCTGCCTTCAGTTTAACTAAGACAAGAGATACAGGGGGGGAAAAAAGGGTACCACAAGGCAAGCAGCAGCAAACCCCACGTGCAAAGAGCTGCTGTAAGTGCCTATAAGCATATTTTTACTTTGTGGCAAGAGACACACAAAGGTCTGTCTCACCAAGAGATAATACATCTTTAATGTCCTGGTACAGACAAATGCAGTGAGGACAGAGCAGCTGGTACATGGTACTCAGGTAATCACGTGGACATTTGCTCTCCCAGACTTCCTTTCAGTGGCGTTACCCTGCCAAAGGTAGCACCTCCTCCTCTGTTTTCACAAATTTAAGAGGGTAACACCCTCTCAACAGAAGTATTTATTTTTACAGAAAACCCAAGCACAGGCGAGACTCAGGAGCACAGCTATCAACCTATTTACCAAGTTGCCCTAACTCTTCTGCTCTTTTTGGGACTGCAAAGATCATTAGCAGGTCAGACTCAGAATTTCCTATGGGTCATGACAGCCAGTATCTGTTTAGACTTGGTGGCAGGGCACTAGACGAGGCAGTATAAACGACAGGATTTATTCAGTGTACCAACCACATTAACAGCTGGGAACACCAAAGGAACAGAGAGGTGGAGGTGAAGAGGCCAGCAAGGCCTTCTAGCACGTAGGATTACTCAAATGCTTTGAGAAGTTGTAAGGGTAGCAAACAGTCCATTCACTGAAGACAAAATTAATGACTTCAAATGACATTTTAAAACATATTTGTCATATACCTTATTTAAGCTAAGGTAGACCATCTCTGCATGTCAAATCATAAGAGCTGTTATGCAGAGTAGGGAAGGACATTTTTACATAAGAACCAGCAAAAATAGAATAAGTGCTTTCTTTCAATTAATAACCAATAAAGTGCATATGGTTGAAACGCAGAGCAGATTCATACCAATCCATGCAATTTGGCTTAGAGAGAAGTTGTCTACTCAGTTTCTTCTTTCCAAAGTGCAACCATATAAAGTATGAAATATCTATTATGAACAAGGTAGACTATACTCCCTTGGCAGAGAATTCAATGTTCTTCAATATGCTCAAGTTACCATAGAAGAAAGTCTTCTTCTGAGCTTCTGAAAGACCACTGGAAGATTGCCATTGATACAGGCCAGACTTCGAATTTTATTTTCTACGACATTACAAATATCTAACACTGAAAAGTCATGTTACGGCCAAGAGAGAAAAATACTGATTAAACTGCCCATAAATATTTTAAACAATTGCCATACCCACCTGCTACATTAAGCTTTTCGACTGCCCCTAAGCTGGGAGCAGGAGTGGTAGTATTGTTGGTAGAGTTTGCTCCTGTTCCATTAAGTACAAGATTTTCCACCTTGGACTCTAGCTTCCCAATGCGCTGCAAGATATTATCCAACAAGACAGCAAGTGTCTTCTTCAAATCTACAAATGAAAATGAAAAGTTAAATTGTTTAATAATGCAATGCACACTGTCAGACAGAACCGAAAATAGATACAAGAATGAGACTGGAATATGTATAGACACTTTCTCAGTGCAAATCTGTTTCATTAGAAGTTCATAGAATCATAGAACGGTTTGGGTTGGAAGGGATCTTAAAGATCATCTAGTTCCAACCCCCCTGCCATGGGCAGGGACACCTCCCACCAGCCCGGGTTGCTCAAAGCCCTGTCCAACCTGGCCTTGAACACCTCCAGGGATGGGGCAGCCACAACTTCCCTGGGCAATTTGTTCCAGTGCCTCAACACCCTCAGAGTGAAAAATTTCTTCCTAATATCTAATCTAAATCTACCTTCTTCCAGTTTGAAGCCACTACCCTTCGTCCTATCACTACATGCCCTTGTAAAAAGTCCCACTCCAGATTTCTTTTGGCACCCTTCAGATACTGGAAAGCTGTTTCATGCACTTCCATGCACTAATGTTCCTTATTTTGTTCAGCCTCAGATACAAGTTGCCCTGGACATGGAACTTGTCTTCCCATCTATTTTATAAAGCGCAGTGCAACTCATATACATACCCTATATTCAAGGTGAAGCACATGCCTTTATGGGTACACACAGGAACAAAAAAATGCATGCTTTGTAATAGCTCAAGTAATAAGAAGTTGCATAAATAATAATGAATCTAAACCTAAATCCATATTTAAGTATTATCAGAGGAACAGTCTGCTCAGTCACCTGGAAACAAAAATCCCCTTCCCAAAAGAAGGGATAGCTTTGAGCCAGTACAAAAACCTTCTCCTACACCTCCTCCACCACAATTAGGTTCTACACTGGCAAAAAAAAAAAAAAAAAAAAAAGTTTCTTTTCTTTAGTCTGTTGGTGATTGCCTCTGCCTATTTGGTCTGACACAGCACTTCCTTCACGTGGAAAGCAACACAGAGTAACGGAGTTTGCGTATCAAATGACAACCCAGAAAGAATACTCTGATATTTTTTTCTTTCCCTTTTCTTTTGTTCAGATTTCTTGAAGTAACATAGACAGTCGGGCAAGCTAAAAGAACTGTGGGCAAGAGGGGAAAAGTAGACCACTATCAGACTAAACTGTATAATTATAGTGGTAACAAGCCAAAGAAGATGAAAGAAAGTATTGTTCTTTGTTCATCCTTGTCCCAGGATTAAAGAATTTGCTATGATGAATTTACATTATTATCCAATTTAATTACATAAAATAATTACATGTGCATATGTATAACACATTTTCTGCTTTCCACAACTTTAGAATCAAATAACTTTCTGATCTGTAATAGAAAATTTCTTCATACATCTGAAGAGATTCCTCTGCCCCAACATCAGTTGTATTTTTGCCACACTTATTTCGCGTTCCCTTTATTTTTTTTCCATGACTAGCCCAATTCTTGTGCAAATGAGAGATTAAATAAGAAAAGGCTATTGCTTTTAGAAAGCTTCTGATTCTTTTTCCAAATAAAAGGAGAATTATATTTATTCCATGGAGCCATAAAGTAGATCTTTTTCTTTATAACTGTGTGTTTTCCTTTGTCCTTTAAAGATCAGAAGATGGAATCTTAAGCACTAATGATCTGGACTATCTTAAAAAGGGTCCAGCAGTCACTTAATGGTATAGTGTGCAGAAGAAAAGGAAAGAGAGGAAGAGTGGAACAGGGATTTAACATGAACAAAAACATGGTACAGAAGGAGGAAAAAAATATAGGGAAAAAAGGTAGTAAAAAAAAGAAAATCGGGGAAACAATGAAGAAGAAACACAGCATACATAAAGGCATACAAAGAGCATAAAGAGAAAGATGGCAAAACATTGTAATTTTTTAGCAGTGGTACCAAAACACTGATATGAGAGACTGCTCACCAAAACAGG
Source organism: Charadrius vociferus (assembly GCF_000708025.1). Classification (NCBI taxonomy): domain Eukaryota; kingdom Metazoa; phylum Chordata; class Aves; order Charadriiformes; family Charadriidae; genus Charadrius; species Charadrius vociferus. The sequence goes on from NW_009647209.1 coordinate 403,516, forward strand.
AAAAGCAATTGGAGGCTAGTTTGAGAAGGGGAGGGCAGAAGCTCAGATTCATAATAATTTTTGTAAAACAACTGTTTACTGCTATAAAAATCTAATACTATGTATATTTGGACTACAACTTTTAAAAGGAAAGTGTTTGATCTGCCTGACAGGTCAATATATGGTAAAAAGAAAAAATGAGCAAGCTGTGCAATCACAATTAAGGAATGATTGAAAACCTTTTGGGTGGGTAAAAGCAGTCAAATCAAGCAAACTTAAAACTTATTCTTGAACATGGAAATCATGACTGTGCATGCTAATAGCAATCGAAGGATAAGACTAAAATAAATAAAAAGGCGAAATAGCAAGGGCTTTAATTTTCATAGAACAGTGAACCAATTTCTACCCATTATCATTAACATTAATTATTAATGCATTTATTCCTGAACTGATAATCTGATAATTTGCTGTCAACAAATCATTTAGTATGCCAAACTGGACAAACTAACTTAGTTATTAAGTAATTATTATCTTACTTAATTTCATAAAGTATTATTTAATATGGTGTTATTCACTCACCATAGCACCATTCACTCTAATATTCTAAAAAATATATAGCATTCTTTCGCATCTTTCCAAACTCCATAATTGAAAACACCCGTCCAAACTTGTCCCTAAACTTCAAATTCTTCTTAGCCAGGGAACTTGAAATTTCTAAACAAAGCTTAGCTTTACCTCCACAGAAGCGTTATGAAGTTATTCCACCCACTTTCAAATGCAATTTAACTTCTCCTGGGGAACCTGACCACTGTTTGGCTGCAAGTCAACTTACTCCTCAGCAGGATTTGGGACAGGAAATGAAGGCCACCAGCAACAAGCTGCAGGGGGAACTTACCTTATGGATATTCTGTACCCTCAGACCTAGTTAGGGCACAGATCAATGCAGTAATCCTTCAGTTTCTTGAGACATATTGGTTTTGTTTGGTTTTTGGATTTTTGTTTGTTTGGGGTTTTTTTCTTCTTTAATTCACCTACCATCAAGCACCCTTACAAGATAATGGGACACTGATGATGGCTTTATAGCAGGTAGGGTTTTGTTTTAAGCCTACGCACACAATTCTCTAGGGACCTCTACGTGCTTGGAGGTCTTCAAACTAAATATTGATGTAGTACCAATCTATTTAGCTTGTTTTGCTTTGTACGATTACCATACCTGTATAGCCCAACATGCAGTCACAAATCAGCAGAAGTTATAAAACAAGGATGTGTGCTGGTTTTGGCTGGGATAGAGTTAATTTTCTTCATAGTAGCTAGTATGGAGCTATGTTTTGGACCTGTGCTGAAAATTGTGTGGGTAACACAGGCATGTTTTCGGTACTGCTGAGCAGTGCTGACGCAGAGCGAAGGCCGCCTCTGCTCCTCACCCACCAGCGAGCAGGCTGGGGGCCCCCAAGATGTTGGGAGGGAACACAACCGGGACAGCTGACCCCAACTGACCAAAGGGATACCCCATACCATATGACATCATGCTCAGTATATGAAGCTGGGGGAAGAAGGAGGAAGGGGGGAATGTTTGGAGTTATGGTGTTTGTCTTTCCGAGTAACTGTGTGTGATGGAGCCCTGCTTTCCTGGGGATGGCTGAACGCCTGCCTGCCCATGGGAAGCTGTGAATGAGTTCCTTGTTTTGCTTTGCTTGCATGCACAGCTTTTGCTTCACCTGTTCGACTGTCTTTATCTCAACCCACGAGTTTTCTCATTTTTACTGTTCTGATTCTCTCCCCCATCCCACCAGCGGAGTGAGCAAGTGGCTGTGTGGTGCTTAGGCGGTGGCTGGGGTTAAACCCCAACAGGACTGCTTGTTATTTAAGCAACAAAGCAATATGATTGTGAGCTATGTTTGGGATGATAATCTCAGGCTTACGGGCAAGCACCTTCACACGAACAAAAAACCTATTTTTTTAGAGGAAAAAAGGGATAACAGAAACAAGACATGGAGAGAACCTCCCAGCAGGATATTTTCATCACATGCACCAAAAAGTAAAGAGTATTAAAAGAAAACTAGAGAAAAAGGTCCAGCCATTGTCTGTTGCATCATAGTCTTTATTCTTTGTTTAAACCTACAAAAGACATCTATCCAATTTCTTCAGAGCTGAAAATTAAGGCAACTATAAAAGAAAACAAATCTAGATGACTAATTAGCCACTAACTTTCCAGATAGCCTGAAAGTACATAGGTAAGTAGGAAAGAAAGTGAGTTTAAAAAATGCTAAACAAGGCACATGATGTGATCTTATCAGACTGAAAAGGGGCCACACCTAACCTGAAATAGGATTGTATTTTGATTTTCGTAATATTTTCTTGCAATATGCTTCATTCTTTTCTGCATGTTCTCTCTCACACATGCACACAAACTTAACTCTCACGTACAAGATGGAAGAGAGTAAGCAAGAGAGTAACCATTAAAACTTACTGCTGAATAAAGCACTGAAACTCACGAAGAGAGTCCTCTACCCTGAGGCAAATATGATCTATTTAAGCTTATTTAAGCTTATGCCAGATACATAAACTTAAACATTAAGTAAATTGACTGAACAAAGAAGTTAAATGGGAAAGAAGAAGATCTAAATGTAGCAGGTCTCCACTTTATCAGTAGGGCAAGTTCTTCTTTCAAAAGGAATTTCTTACTTAGATCACTGACATGCAAACCGAAAAGCCTCCCAAATTTCTCAAAAACAGCAAATAACATTTTGTTAAATGAAGTGCTAACAAATAACCTGAGGCATACCAGTTACAGCTACTAGACAGATGTACTAAAAATTAGTAGACAACTTCATTTCCAAGTGACTGGGAATGTAAAATTTATCCCATCTCATACTTGGAAGTGAACGCTGTTTTCTCCATCTATGCAGAAAATCCACGGTGCAAAGCATTGTCAATTGAGCAGCGCTATGAAGTAAAATGTTTGGACAACTCAGAAAAAAACTTAATCAGATTACCATATAATCTAGAGCACACACTTACCATATGCTGTCACTGTCCCAACATAAGGCCCATCAACCACATTTTTATTTTCTTCGGCTAATGCTTTGATGTATCTTTTGCTGAGATCCAAAATTTGCTCACGCAGGACTGTACTGCTTTCATGTTGTGTTTGCTGCTGAATAGTGAAATGCAGAAGCATCATTCCCCAAATGAAACCAAAAGTCACCAAGAAAAAGCCGAGTTTCTGAGAGGAAAGCTTCCATGGAGAGAATGCCATGATTCCCAACAGCTTCACACAGTTACTACACAAGGTTCCTAAAGCATGAAGCCAAACAGCAAGTCCATGGTCCAGGTACACAAATATCACAGAGCAGGACTCAGTCTTATTCCAACTCCTTAGTCAACGTATATCCGTATTTCAGATCCATCCTGTTGCAAGAGGAAAGAAAAGCAGCATAGTTACCACAAGATATTAGGTTTTACTAACTATACTAGGTCTTTGCTCTAACCGGTACAGAACAGGAGTAGACAATACGCTTTCTTTGTAAATGTTTAATTTGTATGTATCAACATTGTACTGTACTAGCCAGAGAACAAAGAAGCTGAGAAAAGCACTGGAAAGAGAACAAAGAGGGTGCGATGTGCCTGAGCAGGTGTAGAACACCTCTCGGTATCTGGATCCAATTCAATGCTTGAAGCAGTTTCTAAGCTGAATTTCAAGGTAAAGCTGCTTTTACATATTCTTTTTTTGTGTGTGTGCACACAAAACTTTGTGATGTTGCCAGTGCAGCAACTTAAGACAATTCTCAACATAATTCAGTTCTCAGAAAACAAGTAATTTTAGCTGGCAGTGACACTGCTCGGAGTTCCTGGCAAGAGCTACGGCATATGGCTAGATAGGTGATCAGGAAATCAGACTCCCTCAGGGGTAAAGAGGAAAAAAGAAAACTACATTATTTAAGCCAATACAGTCTCCTGCCTTACAGCGCAAGCAGTCGGAAGGCTGGAATCATCTCCTCTTGCTCCTGTGTGGCCTCTGCCATGCATCGTTACTCCTTATTCGTAACACACAGTCCAATGAGTTCGCTCTTTGCAACCAAATTCAAAACACATATTTCTGAATGCTACAACATGTCTTTTGTATATAAAATTATTATTCTCAGAGCTTTTCACGCACTAGGGAAAAAGAATTGTAATAACAGCCTTCAAGACAGCGTAAGACCATCTTTTCACGGTAAAATCAAAGATAAAACCTGGCATACACAATCCAAAGGCAAGAAAAGCTCTGTGATGAGGGCTAGAGGCAAGGTCCTTAGCATAAAATCCAACGAGAAGAAAGGTAATTAAAAGGTAATTAAGTGTAACCTATCATGTTAAAATACAGATTTGGTAAAATGTTATCCTTTTAACTCCATAATGCTCCCAGACAGGATTAGGGAACATAATGTTCCCTTCCATTCTGCACTTGCACAGATAATGCAGATGTTACTCTGTTTTAATAGGATAATTACACAGATGCCTGCTAGCAGTGCTCCCTGTTTGTTAAAATTCCCTTTAGATCTTCTGTTTTCAGTTGAACCAGCAGTTTTATAAAGGGACAGAAATACCTTTGGACCACTTATCTTCCAACACGTCCTGTGTGTGCTTTTCGCATTATTGAATGCTATCGAGTGTAGAAGTGGATGTGCATTACATGGTAAACTAAAAGCAGACAAGGCAGCGACTCTACTATGCATTTACATTGCTAAAAGAACAATTTGTAGCCATCTTTCGCTTAAGGAGGAATGGTGCAGCGAAATGAATTGCAAGTACGGTGAAAAAGATTATAAAGCCCTTGAGCTGACTTTTTCCACACTTAAAATAGCTCAATAAAGAAAATGAATGGTCTCAACAGAGAAAATGAAGGACTCTGTTTAGTGCTGCTCTCCATAAACTTAAGTTAATTTTCCGAGAAACAGCAGAGGGAAGTTTTACTTCTTTCAGTTTATATAACTATAGCCTTGGGACACTCTTGGACTGACTAAAAAGTAGAGTATTGTTATTTCATTAAAAACTGAATGTTTTACTGCTCTCTTGCAATATCTGGTGTGATAAAATACAGAAAATTCCATATTTTAAAACAACATAACTTTAAAAAGAAATCTGAAATATTCAGGCTTAATTCCCTCAGTGATTTAATTTCAAGTAAGAATTGACAGCATCCTTTACAGCAATAAGATCTGTGGCTATAACAGTCAGTATTTCTTCCCCGATTATCAGTTGTTTGTGAAGTGGAAAGCACTGAGTAAGAAAGCAAACCTATCACCACTGTGTTTTAACAGACAAGTGCTAATGATTTTTTTATGACAAGTTGTTCAGGAAAAAATCTGCAGAACACAATTAACATTAAAAACAGCAATAAAAAATACAAGTATTTCACACTGTTCTTTTTAGAGTTCTAGAAAAAGGATGATTACAAAAAACAGTGTATGTCTAACCTATGAGTATGATCTACTTAAATACAGCTGTTGACTTTTCTATTCTGTTTACCAGCAGAAAAAAAGCCTTAAATCCACTCAAAAACTGTAAGAAGGCAGACAGGAAAAGTTCTGCCACAAGAAAGGATTAAAATTCATCGACAGATGGAAGAAGGGACCATACTTATTTCAAGTGCTAAAAGCAAAAAACAACCACCAAAAACCCCAAACACGACAAACCAGCCCTATTTTTATTGCCATTTAAGCAATTCCATTGGCTAGCAACTTGATGAATGCCCAACAACATGTACTTAACTAATTAACTTTCCAGCACTGCTGGTGGCCATGGAGGTTTGTAAATTGCACAGGAGAAGACTCCGTCCTTCCCACCGCTTCCATGGCTGGATGAACACCCGCACCCACTTCGGTGTATGTTTAATCCTAGATTTGACAGTTGTCAAGGACTGCAACACAACTATTTAATGGTTAATGATTACCACATACTGATAATGACTCATTATTTGGTATCTACGTGGACAGTGGTCAGAAAATATCAAGGCCGGCAGCACAGGAACATCTCTGTGGTATTTCTGTTTTGACAGGAAATTAATAACTGAAGTGAGCAACAGTCGAAGCAATAAACACCCATTTGTCTGCTGTGATCACTCATGGACTTCCACAGTGCCTGCTGACTAGTTATATCTCTGCCCACCCCAATTAAGCCATTCCCAAACTTAATGTGGTAGCATATTTCCCTTATTTTCCCCCTTGCCTTCGGAACGTTCTCAAAGGAGCCGATCCTGTTAACTACGAAGGCCTTTTCCCATTCCAGTCTCCAAAATGCACAATGGGAGTCATATCTAAAGAGGATATGGAAACACACACTTGCACACGCTGCTAAAGAATGACAGGTTTTTTGTTGGGTTTTTTTTTTTTTTTCTAGCTTTGGAAAGAGGTGGTCTCACTCTAAGACAACTCTTGAAATCATTCCAGCACCCCTCTGGAAACTGGATATCTCATAGTTGTGAAGTTGTTTGTGAAACCGTTAGGAAGATAATTCCTCCTGATTTACTGAGAATAGCTAATGTACCAAAACTAAATGCCAAGTGTGAAAAACAGGGTGAAAGTGAAAAGATATCCAAGGCAAGAAAACCTTTAATAAAGAACAGCTTTGTTATGTTTTTCCTTAAGTTCAGCTCTAACCAGCCAAAATCTCACTGCAACTGAACACACACACACCGGTGTTTTGTTCTGGTTTGGGTTTTTTTTGTTGTTTTAAACAGACCAGTTACACCCTTTGCGATAAATATACCACAATTCAAAACAGAACTGCCTCTACCCTTAACAACGATTAGCATAATTCTTTGGAAAAGGGCTAACCTTATACCCATTTGCACAGGCATAAAACTTAACAGTCTTAGTACTTTTAGTATTTCAAACAGCTTCATTAAAAACACATTCTTTCTGTTCTAAATTTAATAAAATCCTGCTCAAACAGATGGTCAATTCATTAGTTACAGAGGATAACATTACCATGCCTACGCATCACAACAAAAAAACCCCTCACGCTATTTAGAATCGTATCAGGAAAGTATCTGAATGCTGAAGTGATCCGTTCATCGGGGACGTAAACCACACATTTCTCAGCATTTTAAGCCTTTTTTTTTTTTTTTGACCAGTTACACCCTTTGCGATAAATATACCACAATTCAAAACAGAACTGCCTCTACCCTTAACAACGATTAGCATAATTCTTTGGAAAAGGGCTAACCTTATACCCATTTACACAGGCATAAAACTTAACAGTCTTAGTACTTTTAGTATTTCAAACAGCTTCATTAAAAACACATTCTTTCTGTTCTAAATTTAATAAAATCCTGCTCAAACAGATGGTCAATTCATTAGTTACAGAGGATAACATTACCATGCCTACGCATCACAACAAAAAAACCCCTCACGCTATTTAGAATCGTATCAGGAAAGTATCTGAATGCTGAAGTGATCCGTTCATCGGGGACGTAAACCACACATTTCTCAGCATTTTAAGCCTTTTTTTTTTTTTTTAAATGCTTAAAATAGAGTACAAACAGTTAATCTTCATGTGCACAGATTTTGGCAACCCATATCCATGTGTTCCTCTTCACTTTTTAAAAAGGGGAATTAATCATCTGCAAGAGATTAAGCACAGTCTCTTTCTAAGTATGTACATATACAAAGCTGGATGCGGTCTGTCCAATCTGTACCCATATAAGAAATGGTACTTACTCAGGGTAAACTTGGAACAGCACTATCCCGAGGACAGTCAGGATTCGACTGTTCATCAGCTGAACGCACTGTTCCTCACTAGCTGCACAAATATAAAACCTTACCTGTCTGTAGCCAAAGTAGAAGCTGTTGCACCCATAAAAGTACCAGCAGATTGAGCAGTATTTAATTATTAGCCTGTTATGAACTCAAACATAAGCAAACTTACACAGCATGACTGGTAGGCAATGTATATGCATTTTTGTACCAAGTGGCTCAGTAAAAATAGTATCGCTACTGCTAGGAACAGGCCTCAGGCCTTATCCCAACTGCCTTCCTATGCCAAATGCGCAATTCCGGCCTCTTATGCTGTGAAATCATTAGGAGAACTTGTTGTGTGAGCTAGCACTGGGTACCAGGTGCCTCTTGCTATGGCGTACAGCTTACAGATAAGAACACAGACCTTGAAAATACGGGCACAGGTCAAAAGCAGAGGCCCCAGAGCTGTAAGCAACTCGGAGACGGTCATTTATTAGTCACTGATGAAGTGCAACCTTGAGATTGAGAAAAAAACCTTGCTTTTCTTTCAATAGCAGCAAAAGCTGAAAAGAAGGAATAAAACTGCTAAGCAAGAAGAAAATGCACCTGTGATAGCCTCAAACATCTCGCCATCAAAAACCATAGCTACCACTGCTAAATACACGGCACCAGCTCACTGGTACTGTGTGCTCACAATTAATTTATAACGAGTGTTACAGACTTAAGTGCCTTGAATATACAGTGGTAATAACTAGCAATGAGTAAGAACTAGCCATTAGCAACATGTATCATTAATTAATATCAAACTAGTGAAAATTTGTTATAAAGTTTAAATCTGGTTTAAAACTTTTTTCATCAGCCTTCTAAACCTCCAGTCACAGCAATCTCTCATTCTCTTCTTACATCTATCCACACACAGCCAACCTGTACTCAGGTGCACCATTACGCCACCACGCCTGACCCCACACAATTCGTTATTGTATCACAACCAGCTCCAAGAGGTGCTCTGAAAAACCCACACATCAGGATCCTATTTTCCAGATTGTGTTGTGAAGAGGGCACACTGCACTCCTGTCTGCAACTGTTCGACTCTGTAGAACAACTTGTTACAGACCAATAGAGGACAAACACCAAGATGTGAATTTCCTCTGTTCTTATGAAGGGTGTGTTAACGATAATTCAAGTGTCAACCCAGTGGGCTGCCAACACACCAGAGCTACAGCCAGAACACACAGCAGTGAGTGAAAACACCTGCCATATCCCAGCACTTCTCTGCTAAGGGATGCCAGGAGTCATGCTTCATGCAGAAGCTGATGTAATGCATCTTAAAAGGGATAGGCAATCCTCTAAAACCTCCTTTCTAGGAGTAATGAGTCCAACTGGGACTGCTCGGTTTTAATAGTTTGAACCATACATGCTTCAACATATACATAAACTAGAATTCCAGGCTGATGTTAACCACTGTCTCCTGCTGCAGCCGCACTGCCTAAACAGATGTGCACTATACCCCAACTGAATGCAAATGAATGGATTTCCTGGTACTGCAGTTCTTTATTCCTGCAGGAACACCTCAGCAGATGTCCCACCCCAGTTGGCCAATCTGTGTTCTGAAATAGCGCAATCCGTGCTGAAGGCACCCCGCACCCCTTTTACTCATTTGTAAGATGCTGGCTTTCTTTAGTCCTTTTGGAAGCTCAGTCTATCTTTCCTTCTTTCAAAATACAGCATTAACAATGGGAAAAGCTACAGGTTACTACTTCATACAGTCCGGTGAAATCAAAGAACAGTCATATGCTGTGTTGGTAGAAGATAAGAGAGGACAAACTAGATCAGAGAAGGAAAAAGATGCCTGGTTTCCAATAAGAATACTTGCACTTCAACATTATGTGTGCTCATACCATATCAAGTCTCTTCATATGACATACATTTTGACTCTAGTACTGACATGGCAATTAATAACCAATAAACTCAGGAAATACGTTCTATCAACATATAACCATCCACACATCTAAACAAAACTCGTCATAAGTTCTTACCCTGAGGGTTCAGAAGCTGTGGTGGTTACTCCAAAGAGAGTGAAACTATGATCAGATCAGAGTTAGTTATACTGTCTGGAAGACTCCACCAATTTCAACAACTAATCAGTAAACAACCAATTATTTCAATAGTTCAAATCATAAATTTTAAGACACCTCAAAACATTTTTGTTAATCTTAAAACCAACTTTCATCATTCAGTTGTGATCAGTCCCATAGAAAACAAGATTCATAACAGCATGCTCTGGAAGGAGCAGAAACATGCTAGCAAAGCTGACAGTACTAACCCACGTCTGCAAGTCCAGAGTCTAGGTGAGGCTTCCCACTGGTTGAAGGTATGCACATTCCCTACATACCTCAGCGGCAGTCTCCATTCCCAGCACCTCAGGAAGATGAGGTAGCTGAAAAATCATATACCAGACTCATCTGGTAACAGATGTTTATGCACACTTTTGATAAATGCACATTTTAGAATTTAAGTTCCTCAGTATATAAAATAAATGCATAAAACAGTTTCCTTAATTGAATTATGGAGTCTTAGTTTTGCTTTTCCTTCTGCCGCTCAACTTTATTTTGAGCAACGCTTCTGCCAACTCATTCTTTTCTTCTAGCTGACAGATGTCACTATGTCTTCTCTCTCACCACCCATCTACAGTTGAAATGGCACCACGTACCATGCCTGAAGTGGCAATTTGGGATGCAATCCCATGAAGTGAGAAAAGCAGAACAACACTGGGTCACAACAGTAGAAGCAGGACAGATGGACCGAGGGAGAGTAAGAGTATAAATACTCCAGGTTTGGGTTTTTTTTAGGTTGGGGGGCATGTCTGCTTTTGTGCGTGTGCATGTAGTAGAAATTGGCAGGAGGTGGTGGGATGAAAGTTGAAGGAGAGAAAAGCAGCCCTTGGTAAGATGCCATAAAAACAAGTAAATTTTCATCTTGAGCAAGCAGCTTGCCTTCACTTTCAAAAATAAATTTTTCCACTTAGGAACAGTTTGGGTGACAACCCCACCATAAATTCCCCATATAGGTCTGTGGTTTCACAGAATACTCCGAAATGTTTCCAGTTTTCTACCTAGCACATCATTTTCTGTAGTTTCGTCCTACAGAAATTAAACCATCAGATGTTCTTCTTTTCATGTTGTTTGCTTACCCTGATATTTCAGGGAGGAAAGAGTAAAAAAAGGGAGGAAGGTTTACGCAGAAGACAAAGGAAAAAAGGATCACAGGAAAAAACACAAAGAAAAATCATTATGGATTGAAATCCTTATGGTTCAAATACTGTTTATTGATTAAAAACACTCCAGGCAACGCATTAAAGGCCATAATCGCAAACTAACCTGATCTTCTTTTAATAAAGTGCTTAGACGTCAAAAAACTGAACAAATTTTAGGACTAGGAATAGGACTGCCCTGAACTTCAGAAAAACAGAAATATTCCTGACCTTGAACAAACAAAATAAATTTCCATTTTTACAGCCATTTACAGGCAAAGTACAGGGTATATTAATAACCTTTGTCTTTTTGCTGCATTAACACAAGATGCGCAAATAGCATTTTCTCACTGAAAAAGAACATTTTGGGATGTCAGCACGCTGATCAAGAGATTAGGAAACAGTTGGTCAGGTTGTTTTATTTTGCAAGAAAATAACTTAGAAAGACTTGAGAGCCCCAGTCATCATCTACAACATCCCTAAAACCAGAGGAAAAAAGTACGCATGAGTCATGCTTTCATGCCTTCAAGAGTGCCCAGTAACTGACCAAACCAACCTTTAAGTTACTTCACCAATTCGAATGAATTTTAAAAATAGAACTCATGGCCAATAAATTTTATCATATTTCTAGTGTGGATACAAGTGCATACCTTTCTTCCCCTCCTTGCAACTACCCTCAGTCAAAGGCTACTATATGACATTCTCTTACGCCATTCTCAATTTTACATTTGGCATTTGTCCTCTGAAAGGCATAAATACAGTACCTGCTGAGAAGCGTGGTCTCATACTTTTCAGATCACCTGGAAGTTCTCCAGAATTATAAGCATAACTTTGTTGGTTCTTACACAGCAATCCCTTGTGTGCAACTTGGTTACTGGTAATTCTCTCCTGTCTCTTTAGGACACAGTATAACTGTGGTAGCAAGAGTTACAAGCATCGCTATTAACTTATTCAGAAAACTTTATTTATTTTTAATGAATAATAAAATTAACTTCAGCTTATAATCAAAGCAACCAAATTACTTAGCACTCCAAGAAGAAATAAGTTTTTTATATAGAAATTGGATCCATTAGCTCATTTCTTGCATCAAGCAGATACTCAAGGCTCCTGTCTCACCCACTGCTATTAACCACAAATCAGCCTGTTACATCACATCTTGCAGTCTGTCCAAGAGAAAAAACAAGGAACTCTCAACAGCAGCTCTGTCCAACTCACAGAGGAAAGTCAAAAAGTTCTTTGTATTCAGCAAGAAAGCTCTCATCAATGTGGATGCCCAACTATCATCTCTTATCAACTTGATGGTCAACGCATGAAACAGTCTTTGGCAATTGCACTGGACACCAGACAGACAGCTGAAGACAAAGCACAAGATTTAAGGAAAGAGCCAAACATGTTCAGGCTCAAAATAGTCACATCTTACTGAAGCAGTTTTTTCAAAAATAGAAGACAAAAATGTAAGTACATCTGTGTAAGAAAATTAACTTTCTTTAATTTCTTATCATTTGCTGGGGATGGTGGATAATTAAAACAAAAAGAAATGCTCATTAAATTGCATTTAAATAAACGGTTGCTACAGGATTCTACATCCAAACTTTCTGTAAAGGACAAACGCCAAGAAGAGTTAAGTTAAAACAGAGGAAGAGCAGAAAGAAACACATAGGATGTTAGTATGCGTATACTATTAAGCAAGTGCATATCAGATCACAGGGAGGAAAAAACACAACTATCTGAAGGTGAACATTAAATAAGTCTTCAGAAATATTTATTTCTTGTTGCTTTAGAACATCTTGAACCTGGGTCAAAGTATAATATTTCTTCCAATGGATTTGTTCTTGGCAAGCATTTTGAGCACATTCCAGCTTATGTGGCCAGACAAATGGATTAAAATACAAGCTGTATCTCCAAAGCACAAAATTTAATGGAATTAAAATTTCAACACAGTCACCTGTTTGGAAGCAACAGTGCTGCTGATTATTCCATTGCTCTAGTTTCTGTAAGTCGGTCCTTCTTTTTATTATTGAAAAGGATCAAATTGCAATGTGCTTCATATCTAATTTGAAAATTAGTGGAACAGCAAAATATTTTAACCTATTTCCTGCATCACCTGTATGTATCATCCTGTTGATCAACATTGGTATTTATCAACTGCTGATACCACAAAAGATTAGAAGAACGCTTTCATTGAAATGAAAGCTGTTAATGTTTATTTCCTCTTTGTAATTAGCAACAATCTGTCACACAGAGATCAGCTTTGCACAGCATGGAAAAGACAATCTATCCCATCCAAACTGATGAGTGACTGTAGTGCTACTGGGTCAGCAACAGCACCAAAGCTACGCAGCTCACTGTTTTATTAAACTATAAAAAATTCTTATCACAAACATAGCATTCCCACTGACAGAATGTTTAAAGGGACATACGTGTAGTTCTGTACATGACCAATAAAGCCCAGTTAGAAACCTACAGCCACACAAGACAGAACTTTAAAGCAATAATAGGGCTTGAAAGTAATGCTTTTTCTCCAAACGCACAGGACCAGCTACCTTAGTGGAAGGGAGCCACTGGGCAACTGTTAGAGGAAGCATTAGAGAAAAGTTTCAATACCTACACAGTTCTGATCCATCCAGCCATAAGCAAACAGCAACAATATCAGCCTTCACATAAGATGTCCCTGCACGTGACTCTCACAATGCTGCCATGAATTTTAAAGCTTTACCATAAACTACGATAAATATTGAACGACTTGGCCACGACCGCAACAGTATTTTCAAAGGAGAGCCAGTACCAGGCTAAGCAAAGCATGACCACACACTAACCCATCGCCTATTATATTATAACCACTGTGCTGCTGGAAGGTCATCAGCTTTCCAGTTATCAGCAACATCTAATAAACTATACAAGCTTCCTTTGCAGATGTATGAGCTGTACTTAGTATATCGTGGGGCACAATTTATGAACTAATTGAGTAGGTGGAAAACAGCCTCCCCTCTTTCGCCATCCCTAGACAGCTGTAGAACAACTTGTACTGGCAAACTCTGAGGAATAGCTCTGTTTCAGCTGCTGAAACTACAAAGCCAAATGGGAGAAAACAAACAAAAAGGGGGAAAAAAGGAAAAAAAGAAAAAGTGAAGTGTAGAAAACCGCCGGGACAGGCAGCATAAGGAAAGTAATATCGCTCTGTAGCTTCTCTCTAGACTGCTAGGCAGGGAGAGGCAGGAGGACTCACCCAACCCCCCACAACTCAGGAAATCATATGAAAAAGTCCTAGCAAGCAACGAACATTTCTGAGCTGATGTTCTGCACAACGTAGTTCTAAAGCACGGATATAGAACCCTATAGCTCTCTTCATTGCTTATACCCCATCATTAACAATATTCCTCTTTTTAGCCTCTCTCTCTCCCAAGTTTTCAGGTCCTCTAGATATCTATAATCTACTATTACTTGAGAAAGCTATTTCATCTCCTTTCTGGTCCACCGTGCAGTAATGGTTTGGGTAATGAACTTCCTTTAATGCCTCAATGCTTTTAATAAATCATCCAAATTACTGGAATGGCCTGCTTTCCAAAGCATGTTTTGTTGGGGCTATTGTCAATACTCTCATTCAAGGTTTGGTAGCAAAAGTAGCTTCATTTTCAGTGCTGAAAGCAAACCTTTATTCCTCCTGCAGTGCAGTTCCAAAGTAAATGTAAATGTCAACATTTTGGCAAATTCAATTATTTACAATATCGAACGCTTGAGCAGTCATGAATTTCCTCCTCCTTCTCAAAGGAACTAGTTAGAATTTACACAAGAAAGTTATCCTTAAATAAACCAGGAAATGAAGCCTGAAGTCTGTATTTAATAGACATAAAAATCACACCTTAGGTCTCAAAATCTCTATTTACTTTAGCAAGTACCACGGCAGAACAGGAGCATATCTGCAAAACAAAACAATAGGTTTTGAGGACCTGACATTCACACCGTAGGCATTTCAGCTCAGGGCTGTGGGTGTCAGCACTGGGAAGACAGTGCTGTGGATTGAATCTAGTCTGGTCTTAATGATTAAATACCAACAGTTGGAGGACATTACTTGCATTCCTGGAATATTTTCATAAAGAGGAATTCAGTTTGTGATCTCCAAGAGTACTCCACTATATAAACCAAAATGTTATTATTAGCAGGGTTATCAATTCACTTAAAAAAGCATGTCTCATTCAAACCTATGTTTGAAAACATGCCAAACTGCTCTGACCTACCAAACTCATTCACACCATGGATACTCATCACAGAAATAAACTCACAAATCAATTACTTGCAGTTAGTCTCTCAAGTAACGTAACACAATTTGTGCCATTGATGGCCAAAAAGGTATAGAAAACCCCCTACCCCTTCCTTGACATGTATTTTGGTTATAGACTGTCACACAATTGCAGATTTACTAAGACAGAACACACCTGAAGCCAGAGTTCAGCTTACGTTTGAATGAGCTGTAAGTATATCAAAAAGTGTTTCTTGAATTCCTGCAGCATGGGAACATGCTAAGGCTGTCCAGACCAGGTATGATCCGTTTTACAGCCACCTAACCATTGTAACAAAATGCAAATACTTCAAAGAAGAGTAGCAATTTAGCTTTCTGCATTTTACTTCTTCAGCATCTCTTCTAATTCCATGTCTTCCCTTACTGTGCTACTAGGGGCTTTCTAAGCCAGCTACTAATTTACAGAAAGCTTGCAGAAATTTCACCAGCGGTTTGACTGAAATTCCAATGGGAATTGGAAGTTATCAGGGACAAAATTGTATGACTGAAAGAGCCTTGTTTCATTGGGAAATTAGACTAGAAAAAACAGAGGGGCAGAAATTTGTGTTCACACATCTTAGGGGTAACAGATTACAGATAATATCATCAACAGGAAAACAAAGTGCAGGTCTTCCTTTTAATTATGAACAAGAATTTGCAAATCTCATCAGCATTTCATTGATGCAGTGATTGATGCAATTGCAGAATAGCAGACATGAGAAGAAAGCTGTAGAGAAAACAATAGTTAGTAAGAAGGGGGAAAACCAGCTTGAAAATCTTAGGGAGAGGGAGGATCACTACAAGACAGACTAGGTATTCAGCTAGTTAAGAAACTGAAAGGTGAGGCAGGGAGAAGAAAAACACATGCCCCGAGAGAGGAGATGAGGCAACAAAACTTTTCAATGCAGCTCTAAGACAGAGTAAACAAAATGTATGTTAAGCTGATGAAAAGGTAAAGGAAAGAGCAGCCTGATAGACAAGGGCTAAGCAAACTGAATGGCTGAATACACTGGGTCACGCGAGACCAAGGAAACAGATCAAAGAACATTAAATAATACTAAATCAACATTATGAGTGATATGCCAACAGACACAAAGGAGATTACAAGTGCAACTGGTAATGCATAACTAATAAGTTTCCATATACAAATAGGACTGTAACTATTACTAGAGGAAACAGTTTGCTTGTCAAAAGAGTTATTGGTATTTCCTGATATACTTAAGCTGATAAAACTTTCACCTCGAGCGAGGAATAGGTAGAGGTTTTTGTTTATGAGAAAGCCACAAACAGCGATTAGAACTTCCTATTTCAAGACTTTCCTTAAATAAATTATCCAAGATAACTGGAAACTCCTTCAGAACTATTATTTCTCAATATTACTGTTAGTCCTATAAATACATCGACTTTACAAAAATATGAAATTCTCATAGGGTCAGATATCTATGCAATTTATCTTCCAAACACATGCATTGATTTACACCATAAGGATCTGGCCCTTCGTGTGTAAATAAGATCTGTTCCACTAAGCATAAGCACATTCACAAGAATAATAATTTCTACAGCTCTCAGTAGTCATGAGGGACAAAACATAACATTACCTTTGCATAAGACATTATGGGTCTATATTAAGGTTGCTGGACAGGCAGTAAGATGACACTGGAGACAGTAATAGAAAATAAGACCACAGACACTGTGAGAATGTATTCCAGATTTACATGCATATGAAAATATTTGATATAAACTACATATTAAGCATTTACAGCTTAGGAACTCCAAGGTCTACGGTCACATTAATTACTTAAATAAATTAACGAACATTACCTCCTCCCATGTGGTCAGTGACAACTAAGAGTTCCTTTAAACTTATGTTTTTCAAAACTGTAAGTAATGTTCTCAAATGTTCCAAAACAGCCACCCTCTTCAACACATTTTACACAGAGTCAAGTAGGCTGAGATACTTGGAAACACTGTACACCCACAAATCTAACCACAGGTGACAGAAGAGACAGAAGTAAGCATCCTTTGTAGACTCTGGCAATTTCCATTAGTTTCTACATGTTTATTTTGAGAATAAATTCCCCTCAATGGTCTGACAATGCATAATCAATTACGTTTATTGATACTGTTTTGGGTTACTAGTCAAGTGTTCTCACATTAAATACTGCACAGGAGTGTCAAGAGGGGTTTTGGATACTGTTAAAACTGAAGACAGCTAAAAAAGAACACGTTTTTAAATCCACCCTTGTCCACACTTAGAGTTTAGGAAGTACAGAGTAAGTGAAGTTTTCTACAGAACGAATCAGCTGTCTGCTCTGTTTCTGTTACCAGCACAGCACTATCTTCCAGCCTATGTACTACTTTCAAAGTTTGTATGCATTCACTTTTATCGTGCTTTCAAATTCTACTTTTCTACCAACAAAATCTGCTTCCTGAAGGTTAGTAAACATACTTCATCACATGCAGCAAAGCTTTGGTATCTCTACTGGGAATCATCCATACTGTTATGTTTTAACAGGTGGCTGCGTAGTGAGTGTCAAGCAAAGAAACACTTACTTGCATAACATCCTGTCTGCATTTTTATATAAGCACAAACCAAGAAGCACATCTTGCTAGAGAACAGAATGATTTTGGTGCATATCAGATTTCAGATTTCTTTATCAAGTATGATTTAAATATCTCATGCGTTCCCTCCTCCCTTTTGCTTATATGCCATCTAAACTTCAAACTCCAAATCCAACAAAAGAACAACCCACCAAATGCTTGTTTTATAGATGCAACAAGCTTTGTGAGTTTGGCTGAAAGCACGAGGTTCCAATTTGTCAGGTCTGCTACCCATGAAGCCTCAACCAGAGCTCTGCTTTGGCTTGCGAAGGAGTCAATGGTTAGCACTGAGAAGCAAGACCCATCTTCATGCCATTATCTTCATCAATAAACTGAAGTAGGTAGAGGACAAGAAAACAGAGAAAGCTTCTATCAGCTCGACCAAGAGAAAAGATATCACCAAAAGTATCTGTGGTGTTAAACAAAAGCTTTTTCCAACGGTCACAGGCAATGCTTCCAGCCGGCTTGCAACGTGCAGGGTGGTACTCAACGCGCTGACTGCAGTAGCTCCATGTGATTTATGGCTGCAAACCAGAGGTCACAGAAGTTAAGAACGTATTGCTTGTTAGGCTCTAATACTGGTAGAGTTTCACTTGCAGTAGTTGCCCCAGTTAATGACAGAGCAACTGACTGCATGCATACCCAAATAAATGTTTTTGTACCTAGTTCACAATCTAGGTAATGTACAAATCAAAAGTGTCCATTACTATCCTCACTCAGTTTGCAGTACAGCAGAAAAATCTGGACTGGCAAGTCTGGCTTCTATTTCCCAGTACTAGGAGGAAGACCACACATGTTAGATTTAAATTGCAAAAGAACAAAACAGTCCTCAAAAACCCCCTTGCAACTGCCCTCAGGTTCTGCAGCGAGGGAGGAACCGCAGAAAAATCCCCCTCAGGGAGAAGGTTTCGTGGTGGGAGTAGGGCAGAGTGTTCTTCCTGCCTTCATTGCATGAACCTTCACGTAACATGTGCTGGTCAGTGGTGGCGCTATATCATCTGCATTTTCCTGTCACATCCCCATGCTCTCTCATGATCTCTTCCCTGCTGGCCCACAAGGAGGAAACCCTCCAGTGTTGGACCACCTTCCCCACACACACCCCCTTCCCGCAGCAGTAAGGTGCCACAAAAGGGATGGGGAAGCATATAAAGCATTTAAGGCAAACGCTACAAATGGCATTGGTAGAAACATTTGTCCCTGATGTCCTCCTACCAATTTCCAGTAAGGACCAGTTTACATGTAGTACCCCTTAAATTATTTTATACTACGAAATGCACCGTGCCTCCACCCTATTATGGCCTAGTCCCTTGATATTTTCCAATTAAAACAGGACGAAAACTCACTTTTCGAAAACTTCTTTTTTCTCTCTGCATGGTAACAAAAAAATAGATAGTAATTTTTTCCCACTTCAGTTGACATTTTAGTCTTTTGAGGGGGACAGGGAGAATTATTATTTGATTTTTTTTTTATACTTTCTCTCAAAACAAAGGACAAAATGTGATGTAGCACCAGTCTCTAAAAAGAATAAAGGTAATTCTCATTATTTAGCTTTTGAGTATTATAATGTACTAGATGTAAAACTTCATAAGAACCCATTTCGTTCTCCACTGAAGGCCAGCCATCTCTGAGGCAACTCTCAACAATCAAACAGGAACACATGCAACACTTCAGAATAAGAAGTTCTTAAAAGCATTAATGTACTTTTGACAAACATTCACGACATGAGACAAACAATTTGCAGATGCGTATATAGAGATTTTAAAAAAAACCAACCCAAAACAACATACAGGACTTTTTGTACAGAAGAAAGTCAGCTTTAAGACTGCATGATAATGAAAAGATAACCTGGCAGATTGGCATTTTTCCCCACTTTAGTTAACATTTCAGTCTTTTCAGGGGACAGGCAGAAGGGAGGAGTTTGAAGGACAAAGTAGGAACCAAGCACAACAAAGATCGAACATTAGCCGTAGGTGAAGGATAAATGCCTAAAAAGTTTCATGTGCAGAACTCAAGTGACATTGCAAACACTGCATGCAAATAAGTACCAGGGAGATTAAAAATGCAAACCAGCAAGCCTTAGAGAAATGTCAGCAAAACCACTAACAAAAACCCGTCCCACACCACAGCCAACTCCAAAAAACCCGTTTTCAGAGAAAGAACAGGTTTTCCCTTTCAAAAAGAGAAAGGTGACAAGACATCCCACAATTTTTATTCGAGAACCTTGACAAGAATTCATTTTAAACTTAGTGCTGCATAAGTACAAAAATGGTCATGAATTTAATTTATTGTAAACAAAAATATATTCACTAACATTTCCTATTCTCCACTGGGGTTTTTTTTGTTTGTTTGTTTGTTTGTTTTAAATTTCAATATGGCAAGAAAGTTTCAGAAGATCAGGTTTGGAAAGCGTATTAAATTAAATACCTGTTGTGTATTTTTTCAAGAAGAGCAATTAAACATGACTGGCTAAACCAAAACCAATCCAAACCCAAAACAAAAAAAAAGAGAATTGAGGCAAGGAAGAAAAGCAGCAACCCCTAGGTTTCAACAGGTCATATAATCTTACATACCACTTACAATGAAAATCGAATTAAAAGAAACTAAAGGAATAATAAAATTTGTAAGAAGATAAGGCTGGTTACAAATTCCAGTGTAAAAGATAATCCATTCATTTCCACCTGATCTAAGCTTCCAAATAAAGCAGAAGGGAGAAACTAGCTCATCTTACAGTATTGTTAAAGGCTAAATAGTTACAAGGTTTTGAGTCGATATAAGATGAAAGAACACAGCACAAAACTCAAGTCACACATATAAGCAAAAAAAGACACACAAATAAAATGTGATTCCTGTGAATCCCAAAAACCCCACAACCCTGACCACATTTTTCACAAGTCAAGTTGCAATTCTTACATGAATTTTTCTGTCTGGAAAGTTAAATTCTACGTACCTAAATGTGTTAAACTGCACAATACAGTGTAGCCTGTAGGACAACAAGAGAGAAAAAGAAAGAACAAAATACTACATTGCTACCTCCTGGCCAGGTGGTTGCATTTCAGTGGAGTACACAAGTGAACGTGTCATATTGTAGACGCAGGATTTTTAGAGTTAGACCTACCCCTCCAGACTAGGATTTGCGTTACAGTGAATCCTACGTACGGATTATGAGACTTTGGCTTGTCATGCGACAGTACCAAGGACCAAGACATGTCTTGTGCCCAGCAGTCAAGCCATGCAAAAAGAGATGATAAGAAGGAGGGGATGGACTGGAAAAAACAAAGAAGTAAACGTTAGGGAGTAGTGCTAACGAGATGGGGAGTCTCATTTCCTTTTTTTCCTGGAGGCATCACAGCGAAGTAGAGTCCTCAGAAGAGATCTGAGGAGAACAGTGAAGTAGTTTTGCCGAGATTAAAGGGGGAATTCCTACCTGTGCTAGGGAGGAACAAGGGAGAAAGTAAAAAGACACTTTTTAGAGTCTATCCAACAGGAAAGTCTAAGGTGGGCAGCACATGGCTTGGGTGGAGGTAGGAAGCAAGCTCCTGCCAAATAGGATGGGGAGCCTGGGAAAGTAAAGACGAGCAGATGATGTTTCAGTGGGGAGAGCAGGTGTGGAATGAAGGATGGGTAAGGGGAACACCGTCAAACTAGTAGGGATAGGAAAAGACAGGACTTGAGAGGTGTCAGCACAGCAAGGCCACACTCGTGAACGCCAGAGAAAAATCACATCACACTAAATTGAGAATAGAAAGGGGGGAGGGGTGTTCGCTTGTTAAAATAATTATGTTATGACAGGATGAAAATGGCCATGCCTCACAGAAAGTATGTCAAAACCCTGCAAAACTTTTTTTTTTTTTATGTCCTCACATCCAGAATTTGGAAGGAGAGGCCAATATTGTGGCTAGAAAGGACTGGGAATGGAGATGCAAATGTTTTCAAGAACATGAAGTTTGATTTATTAGCTTAATGGGAGGCTTAATGTGCAATATAGGAATTACATTGCAGGAATGTATCGTTACAAAAATATACTCATTTACAGTTTTTATTATTAAATAAAAAAAATATGTTACTCTGCACATTTAATCACTATGACTATTAAGGAACGAGAACAAATTCTGAATCTCTGCCAATACCAACATTTTCCTTTACTACAGAAGTGTGCCTTAAATGGAAGTAACACAGAAAGAAAAATAAGGGGTTTTTTTGTCAGTCATGCCAGATGACTGTCAATAAGAAATGCTCAGAATTTGTTAACAGATTCTAAAATATTTTTTCCTTCTGTGTTTCAAAGAATAGATGTCTCAGAGGTGTAACTACAGAAGGTTTTTTTTGTTGTGTTTTTTTTTTTTCTTAAAGGGGTCATTTTCATTTATCATTAAGAACTTTTAAAGCACAGACGGTCATTTTCCTGAATTTTAATGTATCACATATGTTAAAGAATCCCACAGAAATCCTTCATGTTATGCAAAGTAGCATCCTTGAAAATTGTTGTTGTTTCTACCCTTTAGTCCACAACATTAGGATTTCTTATAATTAATTAAGAACTATAAGGCTAGCCCTAAAAAAAAAATCCCTTTAATTATGTCAACTGTCAACAGCACAGCAAAAATAAATAATTTTAAAGAAATCTCAATAAAGATGCAAAGAGGCATCTAAGAGATTTATGAACATGCCCCAATACACAACTCCCACTGCACTTAATGAGACACTCTGGAGTACTCCTGTAGGTGCCTGAACACCTTCTACAAATTAAACTTTTAAGGATACGTCTGTGCATACCTCACACCTGTAGTCCTCATCAACGTCAACTTGGTATTGTGGGATTTTGGCACCTCTAAAAAACCCTACACATTTAATTCACTTATGATTATCTCCATCTGTGCACATTTATTCTTGTATAAAAGTATCTCCTCTCTGTTCATAGTTTAAACCATAAGCCTGGACCTCAGGCTCACACACGGAGACAGGAATACTAACAGGAATATACTAATTTATAAAAGAGTCCGAGTGAGGTCTGAATTTTTCAACACCAGCTTCCCCTCCCCCCTCGTGCTTCTTAATGTGCTTAAGGGGAAAAATATATATATATAAAAAAAAAAGAAGCAAATTTCTTCGGGATTTGGTATATTATAGTTGCTACATTTGGAAAGTCAATTGAAATCACAGCTGTAACTCAAGAATTCATAAGAATAAGAAAATTTTTCTTGAGATTTGAGAACTATTACTGGAAGTTATCTTTTCAACTACTTTTCATGATTTGCTTGAACACTGAAAAACTGAGGGGACCCACATTTTAATCTTTACATATTTCCAATTATCCTCATAACAAGAAATCATAGCTGACTGCACTGCCTTCTATATTGTATCAGTTTTCTACCTGAATTTAGGATATTTTTAATTGTAATACATTGTGTATTTTTATGTTGTGAATATAAAAACATTCATAATATATTTTATATATATATGAACACAAATGAATGCAAAAATAGTTCTAATACAGACTAACATCCCAAATGAACGAAGAAAAATGCAAGGAGAAAGGAAATAGATATGTGATGAAAGTCATGGGAAGTCATTTTCCATCACTTGTCTTTCAAGAGGGTGGCCAAAAGCTGTTTAATTTTGGTATCCAGGAAAACTTGATCAGTTCAAGGACTATCTATTCCCACAAACAGTGTATATATTTAGTAAATTCTTTCTTGGCATCATCTTCAGAACATTCATATTAACAGATGGAATAAAAATGTGGCTCATAGGCAGGACAGACTGACCTTTTAGGACAGGACTCATTTAACCCACGGGCAGATGGGACAGCATACTTTAGGAACACTGCGAATTTCTGTCACCAGTTAGTTCAGTGAACGTTTGTCTGGGTCAGTCACTCAAACCTGAAGAGCTAACAGTGTTATAACTTCCTCAAGCCCTGCAGATTCTTAATAAATTCAGTAAAATATATATATTACAGCCAAGACTTCTTCACCAGAATGCTAGTACGCTGCCCTTGCAGGAGAATTTGTCACTATTTCTACAATTAACATTATTGAGAAGCATGGTCTTCTTGAAAACAGGACAAGACTGATAAAGATCCTGCAGGGGCTGCAGCAGGCAGAGACTGCTGCTGTGTTTTCCTGAAACTCATTGGCATTGCACAGCTGATGCCACACAGTGACAATGACAGCCCCAAGGGATCTCACACAGGTTGCAGTCAAGGTAAGAAGAAAAAGATTAAAAGACAAATTTCAAAAGATGTTTTACTCTTTGCAAACTGAAACAGATTTAGTTAACAGTAGAAGCAGGTGAATGGGTTATCACTGAAAGGGTTGTCCAGCATTGGAACAGGCTGCCCAGGGAAGCGGTGCAGTCACCATCCCTGGAGGTATTTAAAAGAGGGGTAGGTGTGGTGCTGAGGGACATGGTGCTTAGGGACATGGTTTAGTGGTGGAATTGGTAGTGTTCGGTTAATGGTTGGACTTGATGGTCTTAAGGGTCTTTTCCAGCCTAAGTGATTCTATGATTTTCCTGGTGAGTTCTCCCGACAGCTCTACTTCTGAGGGTTGGATGTTTGTCACAGTGACCCTCCAGATTACCAAGATTAGCTTTCCTTAGAGATGCCACATAATTAGAAGTGAAGAGATGGCTTGACTACTTGCATATTAGGTGAAGAAGGCTATTTTCACTTTGAAGGAGTTGCAAGAGCTCCCTATTACTTCAAGAGGACACAGTGCTACACGCACTGTTTAAATATGAATTGTACTCCTTGTGTTCAAAGTAGTAGCTAGCAATACACTCTTGGTAAGTAATCACAAAACACTATTATCCCTTTACCACCATCAGTCCTGATAAATAAGGCAGTCTCAGACTTAAGGGTTTGCGTGAAGAGTCAGAGCTCACAGGTGCCTTCTGTTGCGCTCCAACCAATTCAAACTGTGACCACAGTACCCCAGTCTTACTCTTACCATGAAATTAGCAGACTGGCCACCCATAACTCACTAATATGAAAGCTATCCTCAACTACTTTGCTGCATTCTATCAAAGGACATAAAATAAAACTAGAAAGACACCCAGAAGTGTAAAACATTATTTTGATGTTACACAGATTTACTGTTGGATTACTTAAAAAATTATGTATATGCACAGTTGATTTCTTTAGCATGAAAAATTAATCTGTTCTTTTTCCAATAACTCATTTTATCTTGAACAGGGAATTATCAATGCTGGGTGTTCAGGGACAGGAAGAAAGAAAAAAGAAGTATAGCCGGTACCAAGTAACAGACTCAGTCTGAAATAGTTAGAAGCTGGTCTAAGGAAAAGGATTATACCATTAAAAAAAAAAACACAAACAAACAACACACAAAACAAAACACATGGCTTGCAACAATTTAAGAAGGAGTAATTTCCATCATTTAGAAATCCATCTCAATGATGTTACTCAACTTAGAAAACTGCATTTGTTTACAGTACTGAGAAAATAAAGACTACTACAAAAATTATCTCCACTCACACGTTTTTGTTTCTTTTTTTTTGTTGGGTAATGAAAATAGCAGACAGTTTCATTTAGGAAAATAAAACATAATACATTGAGTGATTACACTGATAACACTTGAGAAGAAGAACCCACCACTGAATGCACTTCAGTCGTTTTATAAAAGATCATTAGCAATGTACTACTTTGCAGCAGTAAAAGAAAAAGGATGACCCAAAAGCAGCATCTCTCTCTTTACATTTATGTTTTCAGAATTACAGAATCAGAGAATCATAGGGGTTGGAAGGGACCTTTCGAGATCATCTAGTCCAATCCCTCTTGCCATAGCAGGTTCACCTAGAACAGGTTGCCCAGAACGCATCCAAGCGGGGTTTGAATATCTGCAGAGAAGGAGAGTCCACAACCTCTCTGGGCAGCCTGTGCCAGTGCTCTGCCACCCTTGAAGTAAAGAAGTTCCTCATGTTGAGATGGAGTTTCCTGTGTTCCAGTTTGTGCCCACTGCCCCTTGTCCTGTCGCTGCGCTCCACTGAAAAGAGTCTGGCCCCATCCTCTTGACACCCGCCCTTTAGATATTTATAAGCATTGATAACATCACTTCTCAGCCTTCTCCAGGCTAAACAGCCCCAGGTCTCTCAGCCTTTCCTCAGTAGAGAGATGCTCCAGTCCCCTAATCATTTTCGTAGCCCTCTGCTGGACTCTCTCCTGCAGTTCCCTGTCCTTGAACTGGGGAGCCCAGAACTGGACACAATACTCCAGATGTGGCCTCACCAGGGCAGAGCAGAGAGGGAGGATAACCTCCCTCGACCTGCTGGCCACACTCTTCTTGATGCACCCCAGGATGCTGTTGGCCTTCTTGGCCACCAGGGCACATTGCTGGCTCATGGTCATCCTGTTGTCCATCAGGACTCCCAGGTCCCTCTCTGCAGAGCTGCTTTCCAGCAGCCTAGCCTGTACTGATTCATGGGGTTATTCCTCCCTAGGTGCAGGACCCTACACTTGCCCTTGTTGAAGGTCATTAGGTTCCTCTCTGCCCAACTCTCTAGCCTGGCCAGGTCATGCTGAATGGCAGTACAGCCTTCTGGTGTATCAGCCCCTCCTCCCACTTTTGTGTTATCAGCAAATGCTGAGGATACACTCTGTCCCCTCACCCAGGTCATTGATGAATATATTGAAGAAGACTAGACCCAGTACTGACCCCTGGGGAACACCGCTAGCTACAGGCCCCCAACTAGACTCTGCACCGCTGATGACCACCCTCTGAGCTCTGCCAATCAGTCAGTTCTCAATCCACCTCACTGTCCACTGATCTAACCCGCATTTCCTAAGCTTGCCTATGAGGATATTATGAGAGACAGTGTCAAAAGCCTTGCTGAAGTCGAGGTAGACAATGTCCTCTACTCTCCCCTCATCTCCCCAGCCAGTCGTACATTCGTAGAAGGCTAACAGATTGGTCAGATCAGATGCCTGATCTCTCTGTCATCCTTTAACTCCTACCACAATGCCTGGTAATGACCCATTGTTACAGCCTTGCAAAGTGACTGAGCAAGTCTTTCAATTTCTTTAAAAAAAAAAAAAAGATTGGAAAGAAAATAAATTAACTCTTTTCATCTTCTTTAAACTCATTAATTTGGCTGAACATGAACAAAGTGTTTCTCACCATAGAAACTGTGCTTGTTTTCAAACACCTGTAAAGTGGTAATTTGCATAAAAGCAATATCATTTTTGACAGAGTAGAATTTTGTATCGTGTTTTTAAAATGGCAGTTGGTCTTTCTCTCCCCATGCCTCTTCTAAGTATTTCATTGCCTTAGTCTACCGATACACTGAGCCACTTAAGAATCACTACATAAACCTCACGCACCACACATTCATTACAGCTACTTTAAGATGTAATATTAAAATATATAAGGATTTTTATCTTTATTCAATTTTAGATTTAGATCACATGTTTCTATCCACTGCTGTAAAGTTTTTATTTGGCTTTGGGGGGGGATTAATTTAATTATTTTTGAAGTAAATCTGTCAAAAAAAGTCACATAAATACTACAAGGTTTGTGATAGTACTCACAGACTCAGACATACTGGCGTGTATACACAAAAACCACTTAGAGGACTGACGGTCTTTATGCCAGCTTTTATATTCAAATTTATCTTAAAGCACCTTGTCTTGTCATGGGGCACCATCAAGAAGAGTCTGGCCCTGTTTTCTTTACACCCTCCAATCTGAGGTTTATAAACATTAATGATTCCCCCAAAGCTCCCCTTCTCCAGGCTGAACAGTCCCAGCACTCTCAGCCTCTCCTCCTGTGCCAGAATGCTGCAGTCCCTTAACAGATATAACGCCTCCAGTCAAAAGTTAAGTAGGTAAGGCAACTCATTTTGACATTCTTGAAAACCACTGAAACCTTAACACTTCAAAGCAGACGCACCATCCAAAACAGTGTAGATGAACACGGATTTTCTAGAAGTACCCATAAACATTGTGGAAGCAATTTTGTTGATATTCCTGCCAGCATGGCATCATCGTGAAAAACCAAGTACTATTCTTAACATTGAAATGGTACTTAAATACACTATAACATGAAATGCTACGCATAAAATGACTTAGAGTTTGAGGACAATTTACAGTTTCAACTGGGTTGTTAACTGTGAAGGTGTTTTAAAAAACAATAGGTATTTTAATCCCGCTCGCACTTATTTGAAGAATTATATTGTTACTACCATAAGCCTACATTTGCCCATCTCAGAAGCCTTGATTTACTCTAAGTACAATATTTTTAACACAACAGCAAATAAGCAAGAACAGCATCAATATTACTCTATATGTAACTAGACTCAGTAATACCAGCAGCAGTCATCAACCCAAGTGACAATATACACATTGGAGACACAGTCCAAGGTAGCAAGCTGGCATATTGTACAGACTTTTGAAGGCTTACTAAAACTTCAAAGAATAAATGAATAAGTTTCACACTTCAAATATCTACTCCAAGCATCTTATTCAGTTTACGCAGTTGGCTTTTACCAACAACCTATACAGATAAAGAATTTTGGAGCCAATACCACAATTCTTGCAACCATTTACTAAAAAAAGGCATTAAAATATCACAAAACCTTTCCTTCTCATTTTTTTTTTTTTTAAAAGCAACAAGCATCCCTTCATCAACACAATTTCTACCAACCGTCAGACACAAGTAAATGTATTTTGGCCACAAACCTTGGCTGCATTTAGCCAAATAAATAACACAAGTCTTTTGAAATTGCTTTGAAAGAACTGTATTCCCAGTATGAAAGAATGGCTAGTTACAGACGTTACTCCACTCAACAGCTTTGCATAATTACAGTATTTTATCAATGAAATTTTATGCAGGTTACTACAAAGCCCATTCTGTTTCCCAGACAGTCCCAGAATACATTGCACAGTATCATTAAGCAAGAGTGTAAAAAGCATCTACTTTCATCCTAAGCAATTAAAGACAAGTATGGTCAATTCTCAAATTTAAGCTTAGGTACTGTATTCTGTCGTTGCCTTATTTCATCTTTCTAAACAGCAATCTTCCCATTGACTTTTTTCAATAATACCTTCTTTCAGGTATCTTGATCCTCAGAGAAGGATTCTGGTTTTCCTGTGTTGCCTTGTAAGTAAGACTTCAAAATTCTGCCTTAAAATGTCTGTTCCCAAGTATCCATACAACTACATGCACTCTCCAGGAATATGCTGGAAATGAGTAGAACTTGACTAGCAGCTCTTAAAACAGACAGAAGTCTCCCCTAGTGTAATGAGTGCGCTTAATCCCATGCATCCAAATAGAAATTAAGTCAAAACCTTTCCCACAAACAGCCGCCTTTTGATGACTCACAATCTGAGTTGTGTGATTAAAAAAAAAACATCATCCAAACAACGTGGGTATCTAGGCAGCACAGCCTCTTCCCACGTGAATACTGACAGCATATCTGAACCAGGTAAGTAAAAAGCAGAAAGCTGAAGCTGTGAGTGATTTATGCAATATTCAGATTGGCTGCATACAGATAATTAAATAAGTTTGCCAAACCTCTACAGCTTCCGCTTTTTCAGATTTAGAAAACTTTCACAGATTAATCAAGTTCTGAAGGACCAAAGGAGGCACAGAAAGCCTCAGTGAGAGATAATGCTCCATCTACCCCAACAGCTGTTTGATGAGCGGTAGCTGCATCAGTTTCCTCTCTGAAAGCACCATAACTAACTCTCAAGAGTTGGTGTGGAAGGCAATAGGGCGGGGGGGGGGGGGAAAAAACACCACGGTCT